>NC_090754.1:70413010-70423010 GCF_036898095.1 Palaemon carinicauda
CTTTTTATTCTCCCTATCTGTAAAGTACTCCAGAGAATAATAGCTAGCACTCGTCTGTCGGTCTGTCTGTCTGTCTGTAAGATTGCCTTACCTTATGTAAGACACGGGCTCTTGCCTTAGGCAGCCCGTAAGGGAGTATTGTTTGAAGTGAGGTACTATAGTTGAAGTATGGTGTCTCAGGGTAATATTATGTGAAAATGATGAAATGAGTGAGTCAAAGTTACTTTATATCTAATATTTGATTACGTTGAAATTAGATAGCCTAGGCTATTTAGTGTAAGGCAAAAAGTAGTGGAAGTTAAAGAGAACTACTTATCCTCATACAGCAGCCTGGGGTTTCCCAGGTGGGGGTAATGGCTATCCACCATGCTTCCCACGGGCTGGAATTTGCAAGCAGATTCCTAGTCAATTAGTTTAGCTTTTCGATCTCGAGAGATTAAAGCTCTGTTGATGGACCTTGATGCTTATGGAGGTGTAGACCCAAATGGCATTTTTCCTTTGTTTTTTATACACACCAGATTTCTAAGCTCCAAAGTTATCTTTTATTTTGAGCAAGTTAGCAAGAAGAAGAGCCTTTAGCACTTGTTGGAGAATTGGTAATGTTACTCCTCTATGTAAATGTGTTTGTGGTAGCTCAAGTCCCACTGATTACCGCCCAATTTCCATAACTCCCATATCATCTAAAGTTTTTGAACGTCTTCTGGCAAAAGGTCTTAATAGGTTTGCTGAAGGTAATCATCTATTCCCTAGTTTGCAATTTGGTTTTCGTAAAGGCCTTGGAGCATGTGATGCCCTTCTTACAATCTCCAATGCAGTACAGAAATCCCTTGATTGTGGTCGGGAAGTTCGTATGATTGGCCTTGATTTTAGTGCTGCCTTTGACCGTGTTAATCATGAGGCCCTTGTTTTCAAACTGAAACAGTTGGGAGTGGGTGGGTCGTTTCTTAGCATTATTATTGATTTTTTAAGTAGTAGATCTCAAAGAGTTGTTGTTGATGGGAACCATAGTGATTATAGAAATGTGATATCCGGTGTTCCACAGGGTAGTGTTCTTGGCCCATTACTTTTCATACTATATACACATGACATGTGGTTTGGCCTAGAAAATAAGCTTGTTGCATATGCAGATGATGCTACTCTCTTTGCATCAATTCCATCCCCTGAATGTAGATCTGGGGTAGGTGAATCCCTTAATAGAGATTTAGCTAAAATTAGTGCATGGTGCAAATTATGGGGTATGAAGTTGAATCTTAACAAAACTCAAAGTTTGATTGCAAGTAGGTCAAGGACGGTGGCTCCTCAACATCCGGCTCTCAGTATTGATAATGTTTCTTTAAATTTGTATGACTCTTTCAAAATTTTAGGTGTGATTCTCGACAGCAAATTTACTTTTGAGAAACATATAAGGTCTGTGTCTTCAATTGCACAAAAAATTGGCTTATTGAGAAAGTTTTTTAAGATATTCGGTGATCAATCTATTCTGAAGAAGTGTTTTAATTCTTTTATTCTACCTTGTTTTGAGTATTGTTCTCCTGTCTGGTCTTCAGCTGCTGATTCTCATCTTAATTTGTTGGACAGAAACTTACGGTCTATTAAATTTCTTATTCCTGATCTAGATATTAATCTCTGGCACCGTCGTTCAATTAGTTCATTATGCATGTTGCATAAGATTTTTCATAACTCTGACCATCCTTTACATTCAGATCTCCCTGGACAATTCTATCCTGTTCGTAATACTAGGCAGACAGTTAATTCTAATAGCCAGGCCTTCTCCATCATAAGACTCAATGCTACGCAGTACTCTAAAAGTTTTATTCCAGCTGTTACCAAGTTATGGAATGATCTTCCTAATCGGGTAGTTGAATCAGTAGAACTTCAAAAGTTCAAAGTTGGAGCAAATGCTTTTTTGTTGACCAGGAGGACATGAGTCTTTTTATAGTTTATATATGACATATTTGTTTTTGACGTTGTTAATAGTTTATATATGACATATCTCTTTTGACATTACTTTTTTTTAGAATGATTTATTGTTAATTTGTTCTCATCAGTTATTTATTTCCTTATTTCCTTTCCTCACTGGGCTATTTTTTCCCTATTGGAGCCCCTGGGCTTATAGTATCTTGCTTTTCCAATTAGGGTTGTAGCTTGGATAGTAATAATAATAATGATAATAATAATATTTGATATTTAAGATTTCATACCTCCTTAATAGGAAGAATGAACTATATATATATACATATATATATATATATATATATATATATATATATATATATATATATATATATATATATATATATATATATATATATATATATATATATATATATCTAATTCTTATTGATTTATATTCCAATAGTGATGAGTGATATTTAAAAAAAAACTGTAATGAATCAATTATTCATTATAACTATATTCAGTGTCAATATCTTGAAGTATGTCCTAATATTAACTTGAATAATATCAATTAGTAGACAGACAAACACACACACTCTCTCTCTCTCTCTCTCTCTCTCTCTCTCTCTGCAGGAGGTTTTGACGTAATCCTTATAACAGACAAAGAAGCAGGTAAATTAATATGTTATTATTATTATTATTATCTACGTATATTCATTTACCTGCTTGTTTGTGTTAGAAAGATTACGCCTAAACCTCTTGCAGAGAGAGAGAGAGAGAGAGAGAGAGAGAGAGAGAGAGAGAGAGAGAGAGAGAGAGAGAGAGAGAGAGAGAGAGAGAGAGAGAGAGAGACACATCAATACCCTTGAGAAGATTAACGCTAATAGAAGAAGGAATTGGATCAAAAGCAATTTGTTAGTCAGCGATCGTTCAAAGTCTCCGGGAAAACTCGGTGAAAAAAACGTTAATTCTTACAAGTTTTTATCGATTAATTTGTCACAATAAATGATTTTAATTACGCGCAATTTTAATTTAAAATTTTCATTATGTTTTCGATAATTTTCTTATAATTCATCCTCATCATCTATTTATTCCGAATTCTCCATGAGATCGATTCATTTTTTTTTTCTCTGGCCCGGAACTTCTTGATGGGCTATAGGTCTTCATGAATTTCATTCTCTCTGCAGGGGAAGTCTTCCTTCCTTGGCTGCAGGTCTTCAGGAATTGTTGACGGAAACGTTGAAGACATTGAAGATTTCTTTCGGAAACTCTTCTTGATTGAGTCTACGTATTCGTTAGAATTCTTTCATTCTCTCTGCAGGGGAAGTCTTCCTTCCTTGGCTGCAGGTCTTCAGGAATTGTTGAAGGAAACGTTGAAGACATTGAAGATTTCTTTCGGAAACTCTTCTTGATTGAGTCTACGTATTCGTTAGAATTCTTTCATTCTCTCTGCAGGGGAAGTCTTCCTTCCTTGGCTTAAGGTCTTCAGGAATTGTTGACGGAAGCTTTGAAGTCTTTGAAGATGTCTTTCGGAAACTCTTCTTGATTGAGTCTAGGTCTTCAGAAATCTTCGGTAGAATTCTTTCATTCCCTCTGCCGGGGAAGTATTCCTTCCTTGGCTGTAGGTTTTCAAGAATTGCTGACGCAAACGTTGAAGACTTTGAAGATTTCTTTCGGAAACTCCGTTTGATTGGCTCTAGGTCTTCAGAAATCTTTGGTAGAATACGTTCTTTAACTATGTCAGGTTAGTCTTCCTTCCTTGGTTGCAGGCCTTCAGGAGTCGTTGACTGAAGCTTTGAAGACTTTGAAGACGTCGGATCCCAAAGAGAATGATTTTTTTTTTTAAATCATAGCTATCTCAAGCAGTGTTTCAGAGCACGAAAATAATGGCTAATACAAAGAGTTTTATTGTGTGTGGTTCTGGAAATTTTTTCCAAGATATTATGCAATTATTTACACTGTTCAGAACAGTGATATCTTTTATAACAAAGAGGAATATCTCTCGCCTCGAGGAGAAACGCGGACAATTAGAAGTTGTTGAAACTATTAAAGTTTTATGTAATAAGGAAAATGAACAAGAAGATAATCCATTCGCAATAGAGGGAGGCAAATTACGTGGAGATCTACAAGAGGAATTAACGTCTACCCAGAGAATCTATCAATCCCTTGACAAAATAGAAAATATTCTCATGAAAAGTAAGTTATACCTTCAGGGAATGGATGGGATGTGCGAAGAGGAGACTAATGATGACCAAAACTTGAACACACTTGAAGAAAATATTGTCAATTGTGTTCCAAACTATTATACTGCCAAATGCCTACAATTCGGTTCCACAGTGAAAAAGAATTATCTCGACCATAGGAGTATCATAGTTCAGGACCTATTAACTGCCAACCAAAGAAATTTAAAAACTATCCCAATAGAAAAAAGGAGAGCCCATTTAGCAGGTCATCGGGACCGCCTCAGGAGGGGCAGGGGATCTGCCGTCCAGAGGTCAGTACTCGAAATACAGAAGTGCGGATATCTGAGTGAACGGCCCAGTGGTAAACAAGACCAGCCTATTTGGCCCAATGAATCAAAGGAAGTAAGTGTCTTCAAAGACGTAACCATGGGAAAGCAAAAATTAGAAGAACCGGAGGGAATAAAAGACGACCATCCTGAAGTGCGTCCTGTGAAAGATTCCTGCAGCAAGGAGGAGGAAAAGTCGAAATTAGAAGTAGCACTGGAAATGCTCTATGATATAATAGACATCGAAATTAAAAACAGGGCTAAAAAGCTAGAGGAAATGTTTCGGGATATGCTGGATGCCAAGATGGACCTAACAAACTTCAACAAATGCAACGAAGAAACAGAAAATATTCTTCGTGCACTGGAGGCAGAAAGAGAGAGCAGGAAAGAGCAAAAAGCTAAAATGTCTGGTGAGATCAATCGTTTGAAGGAAGAAAAGGAAACTCAGATGAAAGAAAAAGAGAATATTCTTCGTGCATTGGAGGCAGAAAGAGAGAGCAGGAAAGAGCAAAAAGCTAAAATGTCTGATGAGATCAATCGTTTGAAGGAAGAAAGAGAGTACAGGAAAGAGCAAAAAGATAAAATGATTGGTGAGATCAATCGTTTGAAGGAAGAAAGAGAGTACAGGAAAGAGCAAAAAGCGAAAATGATTGATGAGATCAATCGTTTGATTGAAGAAAAGGAAATTCAGATGAAAGAAAAAGAGAATATTCTTCGTGCATTGGAGGCAGAAAGAGAGAACAGGAAAGAGCAAAAAGCTAAAATGTCTGATGAGATCAATCGTTTGAAGGAAGAAAGAGAGTACAGGAAAGAGCAAAAAGCTAAAATGATTGATGAAATCAATCGTTTGAAGGAAGAAAGAGAGTACAGGAAAGACCAAAAAGGTAAAATAATTGGTGAGATCAATCGTTTGAAGGAAGAAAGAGAGTACAGGAAAGAGCAAAAAGCTAAAATGTCAGATGAGATCAATCGTTTGAAGGAAGAAAGAGAGTACAGGAAAGAGCAAAAAGCTAAAATGATTGATGAGATCAATCGTTAGAAGGAAGAAAAGGAAACTCAGATGAAAGAAAAAGAGAATATTCTTCGTGCACTGGAGGCAGAAAGAGAGAACAGGAAAGAGCAAAAAGCTAAAATGTCTGATGAGATCAATCGTTTGAAGGAAGAAAGAGAGTACAGGAAAGAGCAAAAAGCGAAAATGATTGATGAGATCAATCGTTTGATTGAAGAAAAGGAAATTCAGATGAAAGAAAAAGAGAATATTCTTCGTGCACTGGAGGCAGGAAAGAGCAAAAATCTAAAATGTCTGATGAGATCAATCGTTTGAAGGAAGAAAAGGAAATTTATCTGGAAGAAAAAGAGAAGATTCTTCGAGAACTGGTGGAAGGAGAGAACAGTAAAGAGCAAAGAGATCAGACACCAGAAGAAAGAAAGATGAATCGTTTAAAGAAAGTAAATAAAATTCTTCTGGAAGAAAAACAGAATACTATTCTTGAACTGGAGGTAGAAAGACAGCATAAGAGAGATAAAGTAAGTGAAATACATCAACTGAAAGAGGAATTGTATAGGAAGGAACGTGAGATCCTGAGAACAAGAGTAGAACTCAGTTTTTGGATGACGAGATGCCTACAAATGGAAGAAATTACAGAGAACCAACAGACGAGACTGGTAGAGCCCAAAACAGACCTAAGAAATAATGGATGGCGGACAAATAAATGCGACAAGCATCATTCACCTGACGAGTTAGAAAAGAAAAGTCAGGTCAATGACCTGAACACAAAAATAGAAACACTAGATGAGGACGAACTAAGTCAGATAATCTCAAATTTGAAATCACGTTCGGAAAACTTCGACAAAGAAATAGAAAATTTCCATGAATTGGAGTTTCTCTTATTTAAGGAGGCAACTGACCAAAACTTGGAGGATAAGTTTGAAGTAGAAAGTGTAGTGTGTGTTCCCGAAGAGACGGAAGCACAACATAACAACACAAGCTTGGATCAAACAGAAAGGTTGCTATTCCTTGCCACAGTGAAACAAAACCATCTTGATCACACGAGTAACATAGTTCAGGCCCTATTGACTGGCATCCAAAATCATTTGAGAACTATCCCAATAAAGCAAAAGAATATGCCACTGAGAGACCATTTAGCATGTCACCAGAAGCGCCTCAAAATGGCCAAGGGATCTGCCCTCAAGAAGGCAGTACTCGAATTGCAGCAGTGCGGGTGTATGAATGAACGGCCCAATGGTAAACAAGACCGGCCTACTGGGCCCAATGAGCCAAAGAAAATAGATGTCTTGGAAAAACAAGAACCAGAAAAAGATGAAAAAAGAATAGATTTCCTGGAAGAGAAAGGAAAGGGGTCAATTTGTAATGTCAAGGAACAGGAGGAAGAGTATAGAATAATGGAAACATATTATAAAATAGAAACCAGACTTACTGATGAGTTTAACCGGCTGGAAGAAAGGATGCGGGGTATGATGGATGCCAAAATGGAAACATTCCGTCTGAAGAAAGAAGAAGAGCTAAAAGTACACCCAACAAGCTTCAACAACTTAAGCAACGAAATTCCAGCTGATAAACAAGGACAAGAAAAGCTCCCATCGATAGTTCAAAATCTTCAGAGGGACTTCAGCCACTATACGGAGGATATTCAAAGTCGGCAAATACAACCGAGAAGCAAAGGAGATCTTGGGTCCCAAGAAATAAATGAGATTAATCGTTTGAAGAAAGAAAATGCAATTCACCTGGAAGAAAAAGAGAAGATTCTTCGTGAACTGGAGGCAGAAAGAGAAAACAGGAAAGAGCAAAAAGATGAAATGTCTGGTGAGATCAATCGCTTGAAAGGAAGAAAATGAGAATATTCTTCGTGAACTGAGGAACGATGGAGCAACTACAAAATGACAATATGGACAAGGCCGAGATAATAGCAATTATTAAAAGTTTAACGAGTAATTTTGAGTAAGCATCTCATACATGAAACTAAAAATAATAGAAAAAACTAAAAAAAAAAAATATATAAAGAGAAAAAAATTAAAAAAGATAAAAAGGGATAATCCCAAAAAAATATGAAATATGAAACAAAAAAAAGCGAATTGGAAAATACGGCCCCCCAAAAATGAAAATATAAAAACTAAAAAAATACAAAATATATAAAAGCTACAAAATTCAAACATATGATAAGGAAGGAAGAGGAAAAAAAGAAGGAAAAAAGAAGGAAAATAAGGAAAAAAGGAGGAAAGAAGAAAGAAGGAAAATAAGGAAAAAAGGAGGAAAGAAGAAAGAAGCAAAAAATGAAATAAGAGAAAAGGAAGAAGCAGGAGCCGCTGAAGAAGCAGCACCAGTAGCAGAATGAACGGCAGCAGTGGGTGAAGAAGCCTGAGATTGAGCGGCATCAGTAATCTATTCTGGAATAATCTACAAGATGGACTCAGCAGAGGGAAGAAGCCACACTTGTTCTAGTATGCATTTTTCCTTGACAAAGATTCACTTGTACTGTTTCTTTGTCAGGTGAATGAATGTAGAAAAAACAAGTCTGATTTCTTCTAGTAAGTTGTGTCCCTTGGAGAAGATTCCTTGTACTGGAATAGTGGAAGAGAAGTTTCCGAACTAGGGTACGGCAGCCATGTAGATTAAGAGACACTGGGAGAGACAGAGTCATAGCCAAGTTGATTCTGGCCTTCCATATCTAAAGGGAATAATCTACAAGATGGACTCAGCAGAGGGAAGAAGCCACACTTGTTCTAATATGCATTGTTCATTAATGAAGATTCACTTGTACTGTTTTTTTGTCAGGTGAGCAAATGCAGAAAAAAACAAATCTGACTTCTCTTAGTATATTGTGTCCCACTGGCATAGTAGAACTGTGGTTTTAGTTGATCTTTGAGGAGGGTCGTGGGAACCAAGACTGCAAATATTTTTCTTGAAAGTAGAAACATTCAAAACCCACCTGATGAGCCCTTTGGTAAGGGCGAAACCCTTATACAGTAGTAGTGACAATAATAGTGAAAATGACAGATAATGGATGAACAATACAAACAACTGAATGGGTCCCTCCAGATGGCAAAACGAAGCTGGGGAATGTAGAGAAGACTATGGATTGATGAGCTAAGAAAATTTGCTGGTATAGCCTTGCATTTAAAATACAGGTAACCCTGGTTTTTACCTTACTTTGTTATTACACTGAGAGAGACAGAGTCATAGCCAAGTTGATTCTGGCCTTCCATATCTAAAGGGAATAATCTACAAGATGGACTCAGCAGAGGGAAGAAGCCACACTTGTTCTAATATGCATTGTTCCTTGATGAAGATTCACTTGTACTGTTTCTTTGTCAAGTGAACAAATGCAAAAAAAAAATAAAACAAGTTTGATTTCTTCTCGTAAGTTGTGTCCCTTGGAGAAGATTCCTTGTAGTGGAATAGTGGGAGAGAAGTTTCTGAACTAGGGTACGGCAGCCATGTAGATTAAGAGACACTGGGAGAGACAGAGTCATAGCCAAGTTGATTCTGGCCTTCCATATCTAAAGGGAATAATCTACAAGATGGACTCAGCAGAGGGAAGAAGCCACACTTGTTCTAATATGCATTGTTCCTTGATGAAGATTCACTTGTACTGTTTCTTTGTCAGGTGAGCAAATGCAGAAAAAAACAAATCTGACTTCTCTTAGTATATTGTGTCCCACTGGCATAGTAGAACTGTGGTTTTAGTTGATCTTTGAGGAGGGTCGTGGGAACCAAGACTGCAAATATTTTTCTTGAAAGTAGAAACACTCAAAACCCACCTGATGAGCCCTTTGGTAAGGGCGAAACCCTTATACAGTAGTAGTGACAATAGTAGTGAAAATGACAGATAATGGATGAACAATACAAACAACTGAATGGGTCCCTCCAGATGGCAAAACGAAGCTGGGGAATGTAGAGAAGACTATGGATTGATGAGCTAAGAAAATTTGCTGGTTTAGCCTTGCATTTAAAATACAGGTAACCCTGGTTTTTACCTTAATTTGTTATTACACTGAGAGAGACAGAGTCATAGCCAAGTTGATTCTGGCCTTCCATATCTAAAGGGAATAATCTACAAGATGGACTCAGCAGAGGGAAGAAGCCACACTTGTTCTAATATGCATTGTTCATTGATGAAGATTCACTTGTACTGTTTCTTTGTCAAGTGAACAAATGCAGAAAAAAACAAGTTTGATTTCTTCTAGTAAATTGTGTCTCTTGGAGAAGATTCCTTGTAGTGGAATAGTGGAAGAGAGGTGTCCGAACTAGGGTACAGCAGCCATGTAGATTAAGAGACACTGGGAGAGACAGAGTCATACCCAAGTTGATTCTGGCCTTCCATATCTAAAGGGAATATATCGTCAATATATCGATATTGCCAGGCATTTACCGTTTGTATTGCAAATTTTTAACAGTTTATCTTGAAACTCCATTATTATTATTATTATTATTAGCTAAGCTACAACCCTAGCTGGAAAAGCAAGATGCTATAAGCCTAAGCGCTCCAACAGGGGAAAAACCCCAGTGAGGAAAGGAAATAAGGAAACACCAAAAGATGCTCGTTTGGAAAAATCTATATTTTGCTTGTATTTTCA
>NC_090754.1:70428010-70713010 GCF_036898095.1 Palaemon carinicauda
TTATTCATAGCTCATCATACAACAATGTTACAAGTTATTCAAATGAAAAATCAAATATTACAAAACTGAAAGAAAATAATCTATGAAAAATATTCAATCAAAAATTTATTCTACTACTGCTTGTAAACATATCTTACATCATTCAAGAAAGCAGGAAATGCATCTTCGCCTTTTCTCAGAACTTTCCAATTGAAACCACCACACTACACACTTCCAGACATATTAAACCAATCAGTGACATTATTAGGTGATTTTCCAGTTAATTGTAAAGTAGTGTTAATTGGGGTCTCATAAACAAAATAATGACCAATTCCAAAATTTCAGAAAGGGGTGGTAAATAGCAAAATCGGCGGTAGATAGCATACTATAATAGCACCTACCTAACTATAGGCTAGCCGAAATCTAGTTTAGGTTGCAGCCTACCTGGTAGGTGGAAGGCATGTGAATGACTGAGTGTCATTATTGCTATTGTTCCTGTGTGATGTTAATGTTTGAACATAAGGTTTTTCACAGTTAGGCTAAGGATGGGGTACTTTATGGTAGGTGGTATGCATTCGGAAAAGAAACGGACAGAAGCAATGACTTGGGTAACTTTAAGTTTTTCACAATGAGGTTAGGCAAGGGGAGTCGTAGGGGAAAGTGCCCCCACATCCCCTGTAAGTTAAGTAAGGTCACAGGGTTGTAAGTTAAGTTAGATGGGGGATATCTTATTTTAGGATGCACAGTTATTGTCATTCTGAAAGGAAACAGATTAAGCACCTTAGAACCTGCAGAATGATGGGCATCCATTGCTTGGTTTTAGATTGTATTGGAAAAGATAGTTTTGCAATATTGTACCATGTCTTTAAGAATTTTTTTTTTTCTTTTTATTGTCAGTCGTTGAATACTAACTGGTAAAACTTGGTGGAAGTTGTCAAAGATATGAATATATAATTATCAAACAATCACCCAAGGAAAAATACTAATAATTAGTGATTACCTTTTTTTGTGAGGTTACCTAATAAAGCTAATAAATATTCAGTGATTTCAAAGAGTTTTTATCTAGATATTACTGATTAATATTTATTGTTTTCAATATGGGTTTTGTTGAACAATGGAGGAAATAAGCTGACGTAAGATAATAATGTTCTGCTTGCTTAGCTTAGTGCAGTTAAGTCTAATCTGGAGAAACTGTAACTCACTGTATACAGTATTGTTTAACCTTAAACAGTATTGGGAAAAAAAAAAATTTGAAGGATTGTGTGATGTATGAATTTTTTAGTTGTTCTGTCTGTAAATACAAACCTTTTCGCTCTAGGAAATATTCTTTCGGCAAAGCGGGAAGACTAGCCATAAGACTTTTAGCGAGGTATAACCACTCACCGCTAGTTAGTGGGGGGGATGGGGTAGGGGTTAGTACCAGCTACCCCACTCTATCTTCACTTTTGCTTTTGGCTCGGTTGAGGTTGGGCATTGTCTCTCTCTACCTTTAAAACCTTTGACTGGCTATTTGACTAATCTATTTTGCTTTTTCTCTGCAGGTGTAACTGTTGCTGTTAAGGGTCGGCATACAGACTTGTCCAGGACCTGGACGGTGCCAGTGCGGCCCCTTCATGTACGCAATCAAGACTGACCCTCACTCCTTGTGCCCTTCCTGCAGAGGACACTCTTGTAGGCAGGACTCTAGTTGTGCAGTGTCACGAGGGGCCATTCTCCCAGTAGGGGAGATTTGGCAGATGGCGCAAGAAGTTTTAAGAGGGATTCTTCACCTTCAGAGTCATCCCCGAAGGTGAAGAAACCTCTACTTCCTTATTCATCGTCTCAATCTCTTCATGCGACTTCTGCTCTCTTGTTCTCTCATAGGGAACGTTTGGGTAGAAGCGGTGACCGTTTGACCCCTGGACAACTCTTAAGCTTAGAGAACGCGGCAGCTCCGCCCTCTGCCAAAGGAGAGTTTCTCTGTTGACGAGGTCTTTCATCTTAGGCCTTCCTTAGGGATTGCAAGTCCCCTGTTGAAGGAAGTTCTTGTGTTAATACAGTCAGGGGCACAGAGGAGGTGCGCACCTGCTTCCTCAGAGTTTGACCTCTGAAGGTAATGCACTGGCAGTCTCTAGTGTCCCGACCTGGTTTTGTCTCTTTGCCCGCTCTCTCACCGCTTGCAGGGGCACCCTCGGCACTTGTACGAGAGCAAATTTGGACCAGCACTCCTTGGAGTTCTGTCACCAGTCAATAATGCTAAATACAGCCTACTCAACTTCAGTCTTGCTCGTCAGTGCGCTGACGACAGTGCACTCCCTCAACCTGAGTATGCTCAGCCCACAAATAGTTTGCTAAGTCAGAAGCATCATCCTGCCCTTCTCAAGGGGGAGCACATTTCTCATTTGCAAATTAGGCCTCCCCTTGAGTGGTATCCTCCACGCTGCTCGTCGAAAAGGCTTGTTGATTCCTCCATACCTTTTTCTAAACTGTCGGAGCGAGAATCTTCAGAACGAGACAACGAGGTAGTGCGTAGGCTAGGCGCAGCCGCAGTCCTTCACCGTTGGGTTTGCCGGAATCTACTCTCATCATCTAGCGTTCTTCGTCCTGTCCCTGTAGTGAATGCTCGCCAGACTACCGCTGGAGTATCGACAAGTGATCCTCACTTGGCCCTGGTGTGTGAACAGGTAAACGCGAACTAAGTGAGTGATCATGCTGACGAGGGCTTATGCGAACCAGGGTGTTCCAACTCCAGCATGTGATCAAGTTGACTCTCATAGTAGAGTAGACTGTAGTTTGGCGAGAAAGCCATATGTGTTGCCGTGTACCCATCCACCTGCTAAGTGCAAGGGCGAGCTTCTCTCTCCAACGGTGATCTATGCGAACCCAACTTCAAGCCTTTCTTCAACAATACTTTTAACACGATATTTGATCACGCGATCGTGAGGGAGAGAATGCCACGTCATGGCCACATGTTTGCCAGGAAAGGAGAGTGCGCTCACAAAGAGAACACCTATCAGCAGTAGCTTGTCCACAAACCCCAGTTCGATCGTCCAGAACAGAGCGCTAGAGTCTATCTGTGCTCAATCACTCAGCAAAGCGTAAGTGTACACCTCCCACGAGAGATGAGGACGACAGGTCACAATGGCTTCCATAGCAAAGCTCAGGGAAACGAACTTGAGAGTGCGAGTTCTCTCAAGGTTCCCCAACGGGTGTTCCTCCCTTTAGCAAGGACACACCATGGTTCCACAAGCTGGTCAGAGCAGTCCAGCAAGTTGTAGCCGCTGCCACTTGGGTTCCTCCAGGGAACGATCCAACTACGACTACTAGCAATGACGATCGTTCGGCAGATTCTGCTGTAGGCATGGAGCTCTTCGATGTACGTCTCCTCCATCTGACCCAAGATGAAGGAGCACCGTGCCAGTGCAACCTCAGGAACAGTGGTCACCTCCAGGCATTTCCCTCATACTACCAGTCAAGGGGTGCAAGCTTCTAGATCTGGAACCTAGGAAGCTAGACCTGGACCTCTCTAGGTTAGAGCTGACTCCAATACAGAATACCTCGATAGAAGAGGAGGGGGTAAAGACGAGCAACACCTCTCCATGGCGACACGTTTCACCCTCGATCACCAGGGGCTCGAGATCATTGAGGGAAATCTTCCTGACTGATAACTGTCATTTGTCTCTTATTGAGGTAGTCCGACCTATCCAGCCCTGCTGCAGTTCTCCACCCATGTGCGTTTAGAGTCCATCCAAATCTAAGGATGGCATGAAGAGGACCTCTTTACCCTCAGGATTCGTACCATGTCCTAGGGAGAGTAAGGATACAAAAACAGTTTCTAACGACTGGGCATCGAGGGCTGTGGCACCAATCTGAGGGCAGTGTGCCTAATTCGGTACGAACCTCAGAGATGACGCTGTTTTACCTCAAACGACCTTCTGGAGCTCGTTTCTGAGTGAACAGAATGTTTGTCAGCATGGGGAATGTTAAGAGGAGAGTCATAAAGAATACAATCTGCGTGGATTTAAGAGGTCATAAGTTGAGCCTTGAATCCTAACTTTCCTCCCTAAGCACAGAAACCAAGAGCTTGCAATGTTAGGGGCTTAAGTATGTCCCTAGCATTTAATAAAACTACTCGTGTGGTGCAGGTTTTACAAGCGGGTGTGCGTAGGCGTCAGATGACCTTCACTGCCCATCACATGCAAGACGTAACCCACAGGAACATGGAAACATTCTCCATTGGTCCTGTGGTGGTTACATGATAAATAGTTTTCACTTCAAGTTGCCTGATTGGACAAGTAGCATGAGTTATTACCCTGGATTAAGTCTAGGGTGAATAAGAGTGACTGGCATCTTTCTTTCATTTTCCCCTCCCTTGGGGCCCAGTGCCTACGGTATGCAGCAAGCTGGCCTTCGCTGTCTGCAGGTAATAACCATTTTCCTTGTGTAACCTGATATGTTCATATACAGTGGAACCTCTACATACGATCTTAATTCGTTCCGGAAACTGCTTCGTATGTAAAAACGATCGTATGTTGGAGCAAATATTCCCATAAGAATGCACTGTAATTTAATTCGTTCCTCAGCCCAAAAACCCATGATAACTCCTTATTAAATTGCTGCACACAATTACACATTACATTAATATAATTGAATGATACAGAAATATCTTGAAAAGAATAATAATAAAGAAATAATAAATAGAAAAGGGGTTTTTATTGACACTTTACCTTAAAGACAGGCCAGCACAGGTGTAGGAATTGCTAAGCAGGAGGAGATGTTAGATCAGCGAGGAGGTAGATACGGTGACTGTGATAATGTTTCGTAACTTACTCTAACTTACACTTCGTGAACTATAACCTAACTTTTACACTTCGTGAACTATAACCTAACTTAACTTTTTTTTTTCCGCATCACATTCACTCGATTCTGTCTTACTTTTCTTTCTCTTCATCATCATCGCTAGACCGCTTTGTAGATTTTTTAAAGAAATTATCGAGAGAAAGTTGCTTGGTACGGCTTTTGAGAATTTTTCTAAAATGAGTTAAACAAACATCATCGAACTGCGCAACTACACGGCAAACCTGAAGTTTCTGTGGGTGATGCTTATCGATGAAATCAACCACGTGTTGATATGTCAACATCTGTTTTATTTCAGTCGAACGTAAGATGTGACCTACCTCCTCGATCTCCTCCGACTCGCTTAACTGCGCTTGGAACTCATCATGCTGCATGGCTTGCAACTTCTTGAGTTCCTCGGTGGTGAGCTCTTCATGATGCTCATCGATGAGTTCGCTGATGTCATCTTCATCGACCTCCTGGCCCATAGACTTGCCAAGGAATACAATATCTTCTACGTCTTCCTCAACGGCAAGCACAGGTTCAGGCTCGGGGCCAAAACCTTCGAAATCTCTGGGAACAACAGCATCAGGCCAAAGCTTCTTCCAAGGTGAATTCAGTGTCCGGCGAGTTACTCCCTCCCAAGCCTGATCTATGATCTTCAAGCAGTGCACGATATTAAAATGGTTCCTCCAATATTCACGAAAAGTTAAGTTGGTGCTTTGCGTGACCTTAAAGCACTGCTTAAATAAGTGCTTGATGTAGAGGAGCTTAAAATTAGAGATGACTTGCTGGTCCATGGGCTGGAGGATAGGATTGGTGTTCGGTGGAAGATACAACACTGATGAATTTGTACCGGTCGATGATATCATCTTCGAGTCCTAGGGGGTGAGCGTGTGCATTATCCAAACAAAGCAAGCACTTCAATGGCAAATTCTTCTCATGAAGGTACTTCTTGACAGCAGGGCCGAAAACTAGGTTTACCCATTCAACAAAGATATGCCTAGTGACCCAAGCCTTAGAATTAGAACGCCACAAAACATGCAGCAAGTCTTTGTTAATTCTATGTGCTTTAAATGCCCTAGGGTTTTCGGAATGGTAAGCCAATAACGGCTTTATTTTGCAGTCCCCGCTGGCGTTGGCACAAAGGGCAAGAGTCGACCGATCCTTCATAGGCTTATGTCCAGGCATTTTCTTCTCTTCGCTGGTAATGTACAGTATGTTCAACTAGGCATCTTTTTCCAAAACAGACCGGTTTCATCACAGTTGCAAACCTGCTGCTCTGTGTAGCGTTCCTCCTCCACGATCTTTACAAACTTTTTAACAAAATCATAGCAGCCTTGGTGTCCGAACTTGAAGCCTCTCCGTACCGAACTGAATGAATCCCGGTCCGTTTCTTAAATTTCTCGAACCAGCCTCGAGATGCCTTGAATTCCTCCGTCATCCCCAGAGCCTGCCGCCTTCAAGTCACAGTAGATAGTGCTGGCCTTCTCGCAAATGATCGTTTCAGTGATCGTATCGTATCGCCAACAAAAGGCGTTCCATCTCTTCCATGGTAGGGCTACAACGTTTTAAAATAATGGTGATCCCCTTCGATGGTTTGACTGCTTTAATGGCTGCCTTCTGCTTGATGATCATCAAGATCGTAGACATATTGTTTAGCCAGATCGCTAACACGCACACCTCGCTCATGTTTTTCTATTTCTTGTTTTAGTTCTAATGAAAGCATTTTTTTCAATATTTAACTTAGCCGGTGATTATAATAGCTGCAACTCTGTTGCTCGACAGAAAAACTCTACGTAAAAATTCGCCAGCGATCGCTACACAGGTAGGGGGTGTACTCAACAGCGCCATCTGTCGTTCAGATACCCATTACTCATTGTAAACAAAGAACTCAATTTTCTCTCTGTCGGGCTACCGGCAAGACCTACTAATTAGCTGTTGCTAACTGGATTTGTTTTCACAACTATTTGGTGAAGTACACTATTCTAGTTTTGAGCTTTCGCTATGCAGGTGTTTTATCTTCATCTTAAAACTTGAACTCGTGTTGGATAGATTTAATTATGGTGACAAAGAGAGTATGGACTGTCTTTCACTTTTAAATGGCCGACCCTTCCCTTAGACGGAAGTGTGTTTAGGCTTTTAGTAATTATCTTATCACGTTATAGATTTTCCTATATATATTTTATATCTCTCCGCCTTTATTAGGCCTCTTCGATTAACTTTCCATTTTTTATAAACATATAAAAATAAATTTTAATGCTTTGTTTATATAGAACTTTCCTGAGAGTAGGCGGTCCTAACTTGGAAACCGAAGTTAATCAACGTTGAGCCCTTTATATCGTCTTTAGCTTTTAAAGAGCTAAGGATTTAAAACTTTTTTAAATTAATTTTTTATGAAAGAATTTCTTTGATAGTCTTCGTACTGTTTTCAAAGATGAACTAACGTTTAGTTTTTTATGCTACGCAGTTGTTGACGTTCAGGACGTTCAACATGCGCTCTATCGTTACGATAGAGAGAGAGTGTATCACGGTTTCACTTTGCAGTAAGAGTAAATCGATTCTGACGTTTTGTTCATTCTTTCTTAGCTTAAATGTTTTAAATTCTAATTTAAAGGAACTTTTTATTTGAAAAACCTTTCAGTTTTTTCCTTTAGTCAAATAACATGTTTTTTTTTTTTTTGACAATATATAATTGGGCTCTTCTCTTAGGTGCGAAATCAAGAGAGAAAGAGAGAGAGAGAGAGATAGAGACGGAGGGAGAGAGAGGAGAGAAAACGTTCCGTTCAAGCGGGTAACGTTGTTCTCGTGTTACTCACGTCCCTAGTCGCTGTACGGGGAGGAAGGATAAAACGTTTTTAGGTTTTTATTCTCGTCCCCAGGCTATGTGCGGTGAGAGATTGAAAACGTAGTTATATGAACTAGTGTTTAGTCTCTTTCCCAGCCACTGATTTTTCTTTTTATCTTAAAATATGTTTTCTGTTTTTTGCTGGTATTATGAGCTTGCATTATACGACTAATTTTGCAATTACTACCTTTTAATGAAGGGTAGAATTGCGTGTTTCAGGTAGAAATAAGTGCAAAACAGAAAATCGAAGTGGTAAAGTGATATGCGCAAAGTGTTACAGTGTTGCGTCCGAGGGTTCGTCTGTTCGTGCCTGTCGTTCACCTAGTCCGGGACCTCTTACAAGCTCCCAAGCCCAGGGGAGAAGTAATGTCAAACGACTTATGGGTTCGAGAGGCCTTGACCAACGAACAGACGTTTTCCCTCTATGGTATCGGGTGTATCTTACCAAGATCTCCCCTACCATAAGACGAGAGAGACGTTGTTTCTCCTCGCCATCCGTAGGCTTTTCGCATAAGAAACCTGTCACAAGGTTTCGGAGCCCTTAAGCGAAAGTCAGTCCTTTCAGGACAGGTCCAGCGTCCTGGTTACAGCCATTAGGACAGCTCTGACCCTATGCAGTCATCGGATAACTGCTCGCCGCCTAACAAAAGCGTAACACAGACTCCGAGAGTCTTTTTTTGTAGGCAAAGTGTTGCGGTCACAGACGTTACCCTCGTCTATTACCACAACCATTTCCGTTGATCCTTAAGGGGTTGTATGGCAAAACATGCAGTATATGCTTGCCTCCCTTATGGAAGACTATTCTGCCGATTAGTCCGTTAAGTCTAGCCGTTTATCTCATCGATATCCTGGCTTTCAGCCAACCTAACGTTCCTTTGTGCTTACTGTTGACGTTGGCGTAGCTTAGTCACGTCAGTCAGGTTGTTTAGAACCACACTCGATGCTGTCTCGTGTGGTTTTTCAGCCGCATTTGGACGTTAGGCCACTGGCTGATGCTCCTGTTTACGTTCAAGACGTTCACTAACAATCGGAGTTGACTTGTTTTGACGCTGTGCGTCAACCTCCGCATTCTAGAGTTGTTTTGACTGCTCAGTCTAGGCAGTCAAAGCAGTCTCGAGTGGACGCTGTGCGTCCTCACGCACCTGTTGTGGTTGACAGTTCAGTTGTTGACAGTTCACAGACTGTCAAGCAGTTACATGACGTTGCGTTCTGGTCCGCTACTAATGCACCAGTAAGAGACTCGGCTTTTATCGGACAAGGTTCCTGTAGATGAGGAAGTTGCTGTTCTCCCTCCTACTGATATTCCCTTGAGGACTCTGTCAGATGGAGAGGAGCCTAAAGCTGCTTAGCCTCCTATGGACTTTAATTAAATCATGATGATTTTTTAAGGATCTTCGTCCGGATCTTTTTGTAACTGCTGCTCCTCGTTCGCCTAAACGTCAGAGCTTACACTAGGCCTAGCTACTTCGAAGCCGTTGTTTTTAAGCTAGTGCTCTCTCGCTCTCCTAGAGAGCGTTACGTTGGCTAGGCGACTGGTTTTTCACCAGGAGGAGTTTGGGGGATACAGCCTTTGCTTTCCCTTCTTTTAAACTGGTTTATAGAGCGAGAGTCTGATATGACACGAGAGAAGTTCTCGGCTTGGGAGTTCATGCCTCTGCCCAGATAGACTTCTCAATTCTGGTAGACTCTCCCTGGCGCCTAGCCAGGAGACGCTCCAAGTTGTTTACAGGTCAACTTCACAGCTGTTGTCGAGCCTTTGAAGTTTTGCTGTACTATTATGTCACGCATAACAAGGCTTTCAGGGATGGTAAACGGTTCCGCCTCAGTCGCTAACCCCGTCTGTTGCCACACCTGCTCCCGTAGACCCTAAATGGGCTTTGCTGCAAGACATGCAGTCCAAGCTTGCGTCCTTGTTAGAGGACTTAAATGCGGAGAAGAACCTTCTGGCCAACAACCTTCCAACCGGTCGGTTGTGCGCCCTGTTGACGCTGAGGTAACCTACTCGCGTCTGCCAGTTGAGGTGGTTACTCCACCGATGCGACCCAGTGTGGGTTGCCAGCCGCACGTTGACATTAAGCGACGCTCGGAGGTGGTTTTTGACGTTCAGGACGTTCAACAACCAGCAGAGGTGACTTGTTTTGACGCAGTGCGTCAACCTCAGCAACCCGGTAGGGTGTTGACTGCACAACCCAGACGGTCTAGACAGTCTCGGGTTGACGCTGTGCTTCCTCGCGCACTCATGGTTGTTGACAGTTCACAGACTGTGCAGCAGTTCCATGATATTGCGTCCGGCTCCGTCACGCATCCACCAGTGCGACCGGATTCAGCGAGCCAGACGTTGCCCACTCCGTTGCCGTTTCCTCATCAGTTTCGGATGAGGAACCCTCTGATGAGGACGTTGCTGAACAACAAGACGATCAGCCCCCAGCCCTGCTATCCATCCAGAAGATGCTGAAGAAGGAACGCTGCTCAGTCAGGCTGTGGATGAGTCTGGTAGGGACACTGTCATCCGTGGATCAATTTGTGTCACTAGGAAGACTACACCTCCGTCCTCTTCAATACCATCTAGCTTTTCACTGGAAAAAGGACAAGACGCTAGAAGCGGTCTCGATCCCGGTTTCCGAAAAGATAAAGTCTTGTCTGACTTGGTGGAAGGACAATATCAACCTAAGAGAGGGTCTTCCCCTGGCTGTTCAGACTCCCAACCACGTTCTCTTCTTGGACGCATCGGACGTAGGCTGGGGTGCGACATTAGACGGTCGGGAATGCTGGGGGATATGGAACTCGAGTCAAAGGACAATGCATTTCAACTGCAAGGAGCTACTGGCAGTACGTCTGGCCTGGAAAAGCTTCAGGTCTCTCCTTCAAGGCAAAGTGGTGGAGGTGAACTCGGACAACACCACGGCTTTGGCGTACATCTCCAAGCAAGGAGGGACCTACTCTCTGACGTTGTACGAGATCGCAAGGGACCTCCTCACCTGGTCAAAAGGTCTAAACATATCACTAGTAACGAGGTTCATCCAAGGCAACTTGAATGTCATGGCAGATTGTCTCAGTCGGAAGGGACAAATAATTCCAACAGAATGGACCCTCCACAAGGATGTATGCAAGAGACTTTGGGCCACCTGGGGCCAGCCAACCATAGATCTCTTCGCAACCTCGATGACCAAGAGGCTCCCAATATTTTGCTCTCCAGTCCCGGACCCAGCAGCAGTTCATATAGATGCCTTTCTCCTAGATTGGTCACATCTAGATCTATATGCATTCCCTCCGTTCAAGATTGTCAACAAGGTACTGCAGAAGTTCGCCTCTCACGAAGGGACAAGGTTGACGCTAGTTGCTCCCCTCTGGCCCGCGAGAGAATGGTTCACCGAGGTACTTCGATGGCTAGTAGACGTTCCCAGAACACTTCCCCTAAGGGTGGACCTTCTACGTCAGCCACACGTAAAGAATGTACACCAAAGCCTCCACGCTCTTCGTCTGACTGCCTTCAGACTATCGAAAGACTCTCGAGAGCTAGAGGCTTTTCGAAGGAGGCAGCCAGAGCGATTGCTAGAGCAAGGAGAACATCCACCCTTAGAGTCTACCAATCGAAGTGGGAAATCTTCCGAAACTGGTGCAAGTCAGTATCCGTATCCTCGACCAGTACCTCTGTAACTCAAATAGCTGACTTCCTCTTATATCTGAGGAAAGAACGATCTCTTTCAGCTCCCACTATCAAGGGTTACAGAAGCATGTTGGCATCAGTCTTCCGTCACAGAGGCTTAGATCTTTCCAACAATAAAGATCTACAGGACCTCCTTAAGTCTTTTGAGACCACGAAGGAGCGTCGTTTGGTTACACCTGGTTGGAATTTAGACGTGGTACTAAGATTCCTTATGTCAGACAGGTTCGAGCCGCTACAATCAGCCTCCCTGAAAGATCTCACCTTAAAGACTTTTCCTGGTATGCTTAGCCACAGCTAAAAGAGTCAGTGAGATTCATGCCTTCAGCAAGAACATCGGATTCTCATCTGAAACGGCTACATGTTCTATACAACTTGGTTTTCTAGCCAAAAACGAGCTGCCTTCTCGACCTTGGCCAAAATCGTTCGATATTCCAAGCTTATCGTATGGTTGGAAATGAACTAGAAAGAGTCTTATGCCCTGTAAGAGCTCTTAAGTTCTATTTAAAACGAACTAAACCTTTACGAGGCCCGTCTGAAGCTTTATGGTGTTCAGTTAAGAAACCATCTTTGCCTATGTCAAAGAATGCTTTATCCTAGTTTATCAGACTGTTAATACGAGAAGCTCATTCCCATCTGAATGAGGAAGACCAAGCATTGCTGAAGGTAAGGACACACGAAGTTAGAGCTGTCGCAACTTCCGTGGCCTTTAAACAAAATAGATCTCTGCGAAGTATAATCGACGCAACCTATTGGAAAAGCAAGTCAGTGTTCGCGTCTTTTTATCTTAAGGATGTCCAGTCTCTTTACGAGAACTGCTACACTCTGGGACCATTCGTAGCAACGAGTGCAGTAGTGGGTGAGGGCTCAACCACTACAATTCCCTAATTCCATAACCTTTTTAATCTTTCTCTTGAAATGTTTTTATTGTTGTTTTTGGGTTGTCCGGAAGGCTAAGAAGCCTTTCGCATCCTAGTTGATTTGGCGGGTGGTCAAAGTCATTTCTTGAGAAGCGCCTAGATTAGAGGTTTTGATGAGGTCCTGTTGTATGGGTTGCAACCCTTGATACTTCAGCTCCTAGGGGTCGCTCAGCATCCTAAGAGGATCGCGAGGCTCCGTAAGGAAGACGTACTTAAAAAGGCAGAGTAATTGTTCAAGTCGACTTCCTTACCAGGTACCTATTTATTTTGTTTAGTTATTTTGATAACTTCTAAAATGAAATAAAAATTCTTAGCTCATATGATGTAAACATATTTTGCTGGTCTCTACCCACCCCACTGGGTGTGAATCAGCTATTATAATCACCGGCTAAGTTAAATATTGAAAAATGTTATTTTGATAATAAATTTGAATATACTTACCCGGTGATTATAAATTAAAGGACCCTCCCTTCCTCCCCAATAGAGACACAGTGGACCGAGGAGAAAATTGAGTTCTTTGTTTACAATGAGTAATGGGTATCTGAACGACAAATGGCGCTGTTGAGTACACCCCCTACCTGTGTAGCGATCGCTGTCGAATTTTTACGTAGAGTTTTTCTGTCGAGCAACAGAGTTGCAGCTATTATAATCACCGGGTAAGTATATTCAAAAATTTATTTTATTATCAAAATAACATACTTCTTGCTTTTCTCACCACTACTACTTCCAGAACCGAAACTAAGCTTTTTAGGACCCATGATTATACGAAAAACACAGAAACAAAACTTGAAAAAGGAGGATAAAAAGCACTGTTGATAACGGAGCGAATAGCAAACAACCACACAATGCGCATGAGATGAGAGGATTGATCAGGGCGACGCTCGATTGGCGCCCCTCCTCCAACGTGCTGCCGTTTACTGATGTTAACAAGAAACTACGATCGACGCTTTGAGAAAATTGTACACGTATGATCTACGTCGTATGTTGGAGCAAGACTTCGGGTGTCGAGACGAAAATTTGATCGCATTTTGCTTCGGATGTTGGAAAATTTATATGTAAAGACAATGGTATGTAGAGGTTCCACTGTATTTGCTATGGCCCCATTTCCCCTTGTAAGGTTGGGTGATGTCTATTGGTTTGTTCAAGGAAGTCCAGGACTCCAAGAATTCTTACCTGGGCAAGTCACATTGCTTGGTTATCACACCAGTTGCTGAGGCTGCTAACCGGCGCATATTAAGATGAAGGTTACCGATGGATCAGGGCGAGTTCTCTATAAGCTCGTACATAGCACGTAGGAACACCCTTCGTCAAAAATCAGCCAGTTGGTTAGGACTTCACCCACCCTTGGGTGAGTCTTCCCTATAAAGAGCGAAAGGGTTTGTATTTAGTGACAAAACAAATGACAAATTTGAAAGTACAGTAAATTGTACTTTTCCTAACGATACAAACCTTGAGCTCTTCATGCAAATTTGGCCCTCCATCACCTATCCCCGGATAAGTCCTGCCTGCAAGACAAAGTGACGATAGAACACTGGTGTATGTGTGTGAGTAGGGTAGCTGGTACTAAGCCCCCTATCCCCGCTAACTAGCAGTGGGATAGGTACACCTTGCTATGAGTCTTATGGCTAGTCTACCAGCTTTACCAAAAGCATATTTCTTAATAAAGAGCTCAAGGTTTGTATCATTAGGAAAAATACAAATTACTTTAGAATTGTCGTACTGTATTTGTTCAAAACCAATGATTTGACCCTTTATGAGGCCATGAGGGTTGTATGAAATGAGGCAAATTGTAAGTTTACCAAATCATACTGAAAGAACATCCCATTTTTCTAATTGTAAAAAACATAAGATTTTTATAATTTTAGCTAGAAAGAATTATTTATTGAGTGAAAGTACTGTATACAGAAATCTTATTCAGTAGACTAGTGTACCGGCTAGTGCAAAGCCAATGCCATCAATGAAAAGGATGATATTGTACTTGAAAATTTAACCAGTTGTTATTGATACAATAGTGAATGTACAAGAAAGCCTAAACCCCCAAATGAGTATTTTTGGTCTTTTAGGGCCACATGTATAGTTACCTGCCTTTTTTTTTCTGGCCTCAGCCTCTTAAGGTTTGCTTAACTAATGAAGTTCTACCCTCTGTAGGTGTTTTCCAATGTGCTAATCACCGAGAAGAAAATAGCACCAATGGAAGAATCTTCCATGAAGTCCAGGTCTCCACCAGCTCCTGTAGCAGAGACTTTCATAAAGTCAGAATGTTCACTAGCACCTCTAAAGAAGCCTGTCATGAAAACCGAAGATGAACTAGTACCTGTGACGGAAGTTTTCATAAAGTCAGAGTGTGTAGAGGTACCCATGGAGGAACCCTCTATGGAGACAGAATGTGAACTAGCACCTGTGGAAGAGGTTTTCCTAAAGTCCGAGAGTGTACAAGAACCTGAGGCTGAACATTCAGATGAGTCCATAAATGCCCCTGAGACAGAGCCTTTATGTAATTTAGAGTGCTTACAAGGAGAGGTCCTCCTTGAAGTCCCAACAACATATCAACTGATCGAAGGAGGTAATAAAAAAGGTGGTCACCTCTTAGTTGACTCCGTTGGTTATACCTACTCAAAGAAACGTCAAAGCAGTGTTTCAATCATGTGGTCTTGCAGGATTGGCAAGAAGTGCCAAGCCACTGTCCGACAACCTATCGGAACCCAAGATTTTATTCGTGGCCCAAAACCTCACAACCACACGGGCACTCCTGGTGCCGCTCTCAAGAGTAAGATTCGGGCACAAGTAAGGGCGGCAGCAAGGCAAGACCTGTTTTCATACAGCTCGGCAATCATCAGTAAGGTGATGGAAACTGTGGATTTTACTGGTGTCGATGCATGTACTCAACTGCCCAATAGAGGGGCCCTCCTACGCCAAGCAAATCGTGCCCGGGAAAATCTCCGCCCCAAGCATCCCAGTGATTTAAATTTCACACTTGACGTCAATGCTATCCCCTATGACTTTTTCCAGAAAGACATCAAACACAAAGGACAGCGCCACATAATCCTTGCTAGTCATATGCAGCTTGAAATCCTCTCTAAGGCAAAGGTTTGGTTCCTAGATAGTTCAATTAGAGCCACGCAGGAACCATTCAAGCAGTTATTTAGTATGCATACATTTCTAGAGAGTGAGTCTGTTATAAGTCAAGTTCCACTCTGCTTTGTATATATGTCAAGATGTAAGGCAGCCGACTATAAACTTGTGATAAAGGAAATAATTTCACTTATTCCATCAGAGCTGGTTGTCAAAGAAGTGGTTCTTAATTTTGACAAGTCCATGTGGTTGGGAGTTCAGGGTACTCTACCTGAAGTCTCTGTGCATGGCTGCTGGTTCCGCTGGGCACAAACAATCTTTCATAGAGTGAAGGAATGTGGATTGCAGACAGCTTATGTCCACAAGCCACAGGTGCGAGATTTAATCCGTCTCCTGATGGCATTACCGAACCTGCCTGCCCTACATATACCTCATGGATTCAACCAGTTGAAAAAGAAATGCCCACCAGACAACCTGGAATTAAACAGACTTTTCAGTTACATTGAGAGTACTTGGATAGGGGAAGAATCCCGGCCACCTCATTTGTGGTCAACGTTTCATAGAGCTGTCCGCACGTACAATGATGCGGATGGTTGGCACGATGGACTCTATCAGAATGTTAAATCAAATACACTCAACATGTATCGACTTTTCTCAATGCTGCATGATGAAGCAAGTAAATTGCCACAGCAAATTAGCCCTCTGGACCTGGAGGAACTGCGAAGTCATCTGTCAAAACAAGTTATGCATAAACAGTTTGCTCTAGAGCAGTTATGGACCCAGTTTGAGGATGGATGTAAAACTGTGATTATACACAAGTACTTGCGTCAATGTTCGGAGTTATGTGACCACCCTGAAGATGATACGTGAAGACCCAAAAGACATTTGCTGAGGGTTTGCTAACAAATGAAAAAAAAGCTTATGCACAAACATTACAAATGGTATGTGTTAGGATAGGTATTGTGAAGATGACAATAATATAAGATAATTTTAAATGCATTTGCTGGTGTTTTGAACTATGCTATCACTTTAAATATTGAAGAGTTTATAGAGTGATTACAGTATTATATTGTATTTACTGTGTTGAAGGTATTTAAGGAAATAAATTTAGTGTGAATTTTGAATGGAATCTTATTTTTTTTTTTTGCAATGCAATGTCGGAGTTTGTGAATACTGCATGATCTTGAAACATACCGATACTTTGTGATCATTTAAAACACAGTATAGCATTATAGAATTCACTAAAATAATTTATGCCATTAAACTGAAAATACCTCTGAACCATCAAAGGAGCCAAAGTCCTTCAAGAAATCCGTGCCCAATCTAAGAATCACACAGGGTTATAAACATTGGATTTTCATACAATTAATGCTGTGTGCTATTGTTAATGTCATCAGTGTTATTAACAGAAATGATGTATTAATTTTAGAAATATTTATTCCGACCTAAATACAAACCCTCGTTCTTTAATAGGAGTACAGTATGTTCTCAGCTTAGCTGTCAAAATTTATAAATGGGTGTCAGTAGTTACTGGCGGGTGGCGTAGAAACCCGACACCCTAGACAGAGCATTGAGGAACTACATTGTTTTCCGCTGCTAGGGAGTACAGATGTACTTCTGTAATTGCTGTTATAATTTTTTGTTTTTTCTTCTGGATAATGGTTAGCAGTTCAATGTGTACAAGAGAAATTAAGGACGAAGAAAGATTTTGTAGTTTACCTTATAACTGTAGCTGACTGACAGTTTCTCCCTAACCTGTCAATATATACTTTTTGTTCCTGTTGCTGTTTATTCCTTCGCTAGGTTGGGCCAGTGACAACAACGATAACATTGTAACTGAGGAATGGGAGATTGTTGCACACTATTAATAGAAAGAGAGCTTTAGGCATCTCCACCTCCTCCTCACCTTCGTCTCTTTGCTCATATATTTTCTAAAGTTTAACTGGGGTGTGGTAGGTAGTCTATTGGAAATACCCCTTCCTGGCATTCTGCTGGACTAGGGTTCAAGACCAGCTCAAGCTCGATGGTTTCTTATAGTGCCTACAACCTCATCATCATTGTGAGCTAAGGACTGGAGATTTGGGGAGCTTCTAAGTCTACCTGCTGAGTCATCAGCAGCCATTACCTGGTCCTAGCTTAGTGGAGAGTAGGCTGGGGCCACTGATCATATTTACAGTATTCATAGTCAGTCATTAGGTTATTTTCCTGCTAGGGCATTCTTTCTCTCCCTTGCCTATGCTGACTAGGAGCGACCTTACTTTTTGGTTGAGTAACGACATAATTACGTGGCGATCTACCTTAGTAGTTCCATGGCGAACTCTGCTGCAAGTACTCGCCTCTTTAGAATCTATTGTCCACAGATGTAGTAGGGGAGGTATGAGGTGCTCACCTGAATTTACTCCTGTCTAGAGGATGTGATCAACCTACTGTGAAGGCTTTCAGTTCTTCTGTTTTACAAATTTTCCAAATGGTCTAATAGAGGACTTGGGATACAGCTTTCATTCATGTCAATAGTTACAAACCATTCTCAAGTAGGTGCACTCTTGTGAGTAGATGTGCTGCAGCTGCACAATGTTCTTTCAGGCAAGAGCACTGTTTGAGCAAACACGCTTAATCGACATAGTCCCTGTGTAGGGGTTTTAGGTCATTTTCTCATCATCCCGTGGTCTGCTCACCATGCAGTAGAATAAGAAACTAGGGGTTCTTTATGTTGCATATTATTGACAAAGATTTAAGATGCCTTTCAGAGCTGTAAGTGCTGAATGCCCGAGTCATGAAGTGCCAGGTAACCTTTACAGCCCACTATCCATGGGTGTATACAGTGAACCCTCGTTTATCGCGGTAGATAGGTTCCAGACGCGGCCGCAATAGGTGAAAATCCGCGAAGTAGTGACACCATATTTACCTATTTATTCAACATGTATATTCAGACTTTTAAAACCTTCCCTTGTACGTAGTACTGTTAACAAACTACCCTTTAATGTACAGAACACTTAATGCATGTACTACAGTACCCTAAACTAAAACAGGCACAAATATTAAAGGCGATTTTATATCATGCGTTTCCTAAACACGCTAAAAAGCATGATAAAAAATGGCAACCAATGTTTTGTTTACGTTTATCTCTGATCATAATGAAGAAACAAACTGGAGGTAGAGCTTTGCTTATTACCCAGACATATTTCCCATACTTTTCCCTTAGAACTACATCACATCTTCCTACTTTAGATATATATATATATATATATATATATATATATATATATATATATATATATATATATATATATATATATATATATATATATATATATATGTATGTATACACATATACATACCTACATATATACATACATACATATATACATAAATACATGCATATATATATATATATATATATATATATATATATATATATATATATATATATATATATATATATATATATATATATATATATATTACTGTATATATATGGGTTATGGAAAAAATCCGCGAAGTGGTGAATCCGCGATGGTCGAACCGCGAAGTAGCGAGGGTTCACTGTACCTTGAAGTCATTAGATACATTTTCCTTGTGACCTGTGGAAGCTGCTCACCAGGTTTTTTAGATTACCTAGCCTCTTATAGGTCAAGAAGCATCTAGTCAAACATTAATCTAGGATAAGATGCCGAGTGTCTGGCCAGTTTCCTCTTTTCCTTCCCCTGCCTTGAGGTGCAACAGTTGTTCCATTATCTGTAGAATTGGACATTGGTGCATGTGAGCCAAGTCAGTTAAGTATTATATTCCCCTCATCCTCCTTATGGGAGGGGGCTTGGATGGAATGTAGGACACATGACTCCTAATCGTCCATACATTGTAACATTTCCTTATGAGGACATTGGTCTCCCCCCCCCCTCTCTCTCTCTCTCTCTCTCTCTCTCTCTCTCTCTCTCTCTCTCTCTCTCTCTCTCTCTCTCTCTCTCTCTCTCTCTCTCTCTCTCTCTCTCTCTCTCTCTTTTATCCTGGTTTTGGATATATAAACTTCGTTTAATCATTTTTGTACTTTTCTATTATCAATTCAAGTTGTATTTTAACAATAGCAATTACCGATTGATTTTATTTTGGTTTTGTTGTCAGTGCTTTTCAAAATTCAAGGTCATGACGGTATCATGATTATACATGAAGAGCCTGCGATGTACTGCAAACGTGCTAAATTTAAACATCTACATTTACAAGTATGGATGTAGGCCTACATTTATTCATAAAATTAAGATTACCTTTTTCGGTATTAAATTAATAACTAAAATTTATTTGCTTGTAAGTTTAAAGATTCTTATTAGTAGTATATTATTAATTTTGAATTTATGAATAAAATACAACACTGGGAATGGTTATTTGTTGTTTAGCCTAGTGACAAATAAATTCAGAGACGAGTAAATTTGACTAAAGTCAGTTTTCAACATAAGTTGCCTTTCCTGGAACCAATTACCAACATAAGGTTAGGTGTATATATATATATATTATATATATATATATAATATATATATATATATATATATATATATATATATATATATATATATACATATATATATATATATATATATATATATATATATATATATATATATATATATACACACTCTAGATAAATAGATATCCCTTGGTTTTTTTCTGATCCTAGTGTGAAATTTTTGGTTGAAGAAAAAGAAAACTTGAGAATACTTTGATTGTGAATAGTGTGACGGTACAAAACCAGCAAGGTCATCTGGGTGGGATGCTTAACAGGTTAAGTTTCACTTCCTGCCTCAACCACCCTGCAAGCCTTAGCCAAAGCTCAAAATGGCTACTCGTTGTATCAGCTGGGTTACCCTCTAGTAACTACTGATACCTTGTTATAAATTTTAACAGCGGAGTTCCAGCCAAGTTAAAATCATGATCATATTAAAGGACGTTTGTTTGTATATTCAGGAAAAATTCAAATATAAAAATTTGATATTTCAGTAACCCACCTATTAAATGAACAAGAAAAAGCAATTCCACAGATAACGGTAATTTAGCAAAATTTCAGGTCTAAGGTAGACTACTGGGCATCCAACCTGTCTTTCCAAGTGCCTCATGTGTGAAAAGGTAGCTTTTCTAAAACCACTGTACTAATGAATTTCATTATAGAAAAATTCTTGATAACTATAATACTGATACAGTAATGTAATAATAAAACTGTTATTATTGATTTATAAAGCAAATGTCAGGAGTAATTCATGTGCTGGTAAGAAAAAGAAATATAATGGTGCAGAGATACCACGAGAGCCATAATTTTTATTTTCATTTATGTATGTTGTATTAATGGTGTTATTTTGATGTGTGGAATTTCACTCTTCTGTATCGTCTTGAATCTTTGAAACCTTCAGTATATGTTGTATGGTGTGATTAAGGATAAAAACAATAATGACTGTAAAATACTTCTTGTGATGGTAGATACTGTTTAGGTGTTTGTGTATTATCAGTCTTAATTTGGTGCATAAAAGGATACAGTACTGTCATAAGTCTTGCTTGGTGATAAAGTTAAATAAGCCTTTAAATAACTGCTGGTGAGGGAAATTTACCTGCCAGCATAATGAGACACATTTGCTAAGAGTAATGTGAAATCAGTCTAAGTAAAATATCTACCAATATGTTATGTTGTTATACTATATTGGAGATGGATAACTGTGGTATGGTTGAAATTGCAAAATGCATTCTTTATTCAACTCATCATTTGTTATTCCTGTGTATCTTTAAGATTGCTGCAAAATTTATAAAGGTATATGTTTAATATCAATTAATGATAAGTTTTAAAAATTGCATGCTTTAATATTAATAGTGCAAAGTATTTATACCACATTTTATGTTGGTAGAATTATTTTCATAGAACTCTAATATATTTGTATTAGCATTATGTACTGTACAGTAATTGGCTTTTGTACACCACTATGTATGACTTAGACAAAACATTAATGCTCGCTCATATTGATCAGTATATTAAATATGTTTTACTATGTATTTTTCAATATTAAACTTAGCCGGTGATCATATAAGCTGTCAGCTCTGCTGCCCGACAGAAAAACCTAAGGACAAAATACGCCAGCGATCGCTATACAGGTAGGGGGTGTTCATCAACAGCGCCATCTGTTGAGCAGGTACTCAAGTACTCCCAGTAAACACAGAACCAATTTTCTCTCTGTCGTGCCACCGGCAAGACCTACTAAATACGCTGTTGCTTTCTGGATTGATTTTCACGTTTTTTGGTGAAGTATTCATTTCTGGTTATTAGCTTTCGCTGTGCAGAGGTTATCTTCAATACTTCCTTGCATTCTTTGATTGAATTTTGGATTATTTGTTGACGACTTGGATAGATTTTGAAACCCCCCTTTGACTAATTCAAGATGTCTGACCCTTCTCAAGTCCCCAAATACAGGAAGTGTAGTGCTAGGGACTGTTCAAGGCGTCTACCGAAGGCCTCTATCGATCCGCACGCCATTTGTTCCAATTGTCGGGGTAAAACCTGTCAATTGGAAGATCGATGTGAGGAATGCGTTGGGCTTTCGGAATTCGATTTTCAAGAATTCCTGAAATATTCACGTAGGCTAGAGAGAGATAGAGTCAGGAGGAGTTCGTCTCGCTCAGTTGATTTTTCCTCTCCCCATGCCCCACAACCTATTCCTTCCCCTGTAGTGGTTACTCCCGATCCCCCTTCTAGCACTCATCAACCTTCGATGGCAGATATGATGCGTGCCATCCAGGCTCTGGGTGAGAGAGTCGAGTCATTGGCGAATGACCGCAACCAACTCATGGCAGACGTCAGGGAGTTGAAGGGTAAGAGTGCAGTGGGAAGTGAAGTGAGTGTTAGTGCAGTGAAAAGTGTTAGTGTTGCGCATGAGGGTGCGTCTATTCGTGCCTGTCGTCCTCCCAGTCCGGGACCTCTTGCAAGCTCCCAAGCCCAGGGGAGAAGCAATGTCGTACGACCAAAGGGTTCGACAGGCTTTAATCAGCGGACAGACGTTCCCTCCGTGGTTTCGGACGTATCTTTCCTAGATCGCCCCACCCACAAGAAGACGAGTGAGCCCGTTCATTCCTTGTCTGCGGAAGAGGTTTCACGCCAGAAACGATGGACCAAGGTCTCACGGCCTCTCAAACGCAAGGTCCCTTCCGCGCAAGTCCAACGGCCCAGGTGTAGCCACTGGGTTAGTTCGGACTCGCTGCAGTCTTCCGACGACTGCACACCTCCTAAGAGAGGCAAAGTGGTACCGCAACAGGCAGTAACACCGTCTGTTGCCGCACTTGCCGCTGTAGACCCTAAGTGGTCTTTGCTACAGTCTATGCAGACACAGTTAGCTTCTTTTATGCAGGAATATCGTGCGGAGAAGGTTGACGCTGCACCCGTTAGCCTACAACCAACCACGGTTGTGCGTCCAGTAGACGCTGAGGCTACCTGCTCCCGCACTCCAGCTGTGAGAGTTCCACCACCCATGCGCAGTCGACCCTGCCAGACGCATGTTGACGTTCACCGACGCACGGAACCCTCCGTTGACGTTCGCGTGTTACCACAACAACAGGAGGGTGGAGTTAAGTTGCCGTGTTTTGACGCTGTGCGTCAACCTCCGCAACCCACTGTGGTTTCCGCTACTCGACCGCAGCAGTCAGGAGTAGACGCTTTGCGTCCCCACACAGCCATGGTTGTTGCCAGCTCACAGACTGACCAACAGTTCCATGACGTTGGGTCCAGTGCAGCCACGCATGCACCCGTGCTGCCGGACTCAGCCGACCAGCTTATTCCTACTCCTTTGCCGCTTCCTCCTCAACATTCAGACGATGGACTCTCTGATGATGACGATGCTGCACATCTTGACGACCCGCACACGGACATCGACGAACCCAAGACCACGCCTCCCTCCTTGGACTTTAGGAAAGTGCTTGCACTGTTCAAGGATTTATATCCTGATCAGTTTGTGTCTGCAGCACCTCGCTCTCCTCCCTCTGAGTTCGTTTTAGGCACGCAGTCATCCGCACCTGCCTTTACGAAGCTCGTCCTCGCCCGCTCGTCCAAGAGAGCTTTAAGAGTGCTGGGAGATTGGTTGCAGTCCAAAAAGCAACTTGGGAAGACAGCCTTCATGTTTCCCCTGCCAAGCTTGCTTCCAGATCTAGCGTCTGGTATGCCACGGGAGAAGTTCTCGGCTTGGGAGTTCCTGCCTCTGCCCAGGGCGACTTCTCAAGTCTTGTAGACTCTCCCCGCAGGCTGGCCATGAGACGCTCCAAGATTTGTTGGACTCCTTCGGATTTGGACCATCTGATGAAAGGAGTCTTTCGAGCGTTCGAAGTTTTCAACTTTTTGGACTGGTGTTTGAGAGCGTTGAGCAGGAAGACCTCCCCTTCTGACAAGGAAACTTCCATGCTCATAATGTCCTGCATGGACAAAGCCATACGGGACGGTTCTAGTGAGCTTGCGGCTTCTTTTGTTTCCGGGGTCCTCAAGAAACGGGAACACCTTTGCTCCTCCTTGTCAGCTGGAGTCACCCCATGTCAAAAGTCGGAACTTATGTTTGCTCCTCTCTCGAAGTGCCTCTTCCCTGAGGAGTTGATCAAGGAGATTGCCACCTCCTTGATTCAAAAAGACACCCATGACCTGGTTGCGTCATCCGCACGCAAAGCCACCCCTTTGCCCTCCGTGCCTAGACCCAGGATGGACACTCCAGCGTCAAGGTTCATTCCGCCCTTTCGTGGCAGAGCCCCCAGCAGAGGAGGTGCTCGTGCCGAAGGTCAACGTGGGAGCAAGAAGAAGGGTTCCAAGTCCTTTAGAGGCAGAGTCTGACTGCCACCTTCTTCAGACAGCAGTGGGAGCCAGGCTCAAGAACTACTGACAGGCCTGGGAGAACAGGGGCGCAGACGCACAATCTGTGAAGTTACTCAGAGAGGGGTACAAGATTCCATTCTTGCGCAATCCCCCTCTAGCAACAACTCCCATCGACCTCTCTCCCAGGTACAGAGAGGAGGACAAGAGACTAGCTTTGCAGCAAGAGGTCTCTCTCTTACTACAAAAGGGAGCGGTAGTCAAAGTCCGGGACCATCAATCCCCTGGCTTCTACAACCGTCTCTTCTTAGTGGTGAAGAAGACAGGAGGGTGGAGGCCGGTGCTAGACGTCAGTGCTCTGAATGTCTTTGTCACAAAGCAGACGTTCACCATGGAGACGACAAAGTCGGTTCTAGCATTGGTCAGGAAGGAAGACTGGATGGTCTCGTTAGACCTAAAGGACGCTTACTTTCACGTCCCCATCCACCCAGATTCCCAACCTTTTCTAAGGTTCGTGTTCGGGAAGGTTGTATACCAATTTCAAGCCCTGTGCTTTGGCCTAAGCACGGCACCTCTTGTTTTTACGAAACTGATGAGGAATATTGCCAAATTCCTACATTTAGCAGACATCAGAGCCTCCCTCTATTTGGACGACTGGCTTCTAAGAGCTTCGTCAAGTCGTCGCTGTCTGGAGAATCTAAAGTGGACTCTGGATCTGACCAAAGAATTGGGTCTCCTGGTCAATATGGAAAAGTCTCAACTCGTCCCATCCCAAACTATAGTGTACCTAGGAATGGAGATTCAGAGTCAAGCTTTTCGGGCTTTTCCGTCGGCCCCCAGAATCAGTCAAGCCCAAGAATGCATCCAGAACATGCTAAAGAAGGACCGATGTTCAGTCAGACAGTGGATGAGTCTGATAGGGACGCTTTCATCACTGGACCAGTTCATTGCGTTAGGGAGACTCCACCTCCGACCCCTTCAATTTCACTTAGCTGTTCACTGAAGAAAGGACAAGACGCTAGAAGCGGTCTCGATCCCTATTTCCGAGAAGATGAAGTCGTCACTGACTTGGTGGAAGGACAACATTCTCCTCAGGGAGGGTCTGCCACTGGCTGTTCAGACCCCCAACCACGTTCTCTTCTCGGACGCATCGGACACGGGCTGGGGTGCGACATTAGACGGTCGGGAATGCTCGGGCACGTGGAATGCGGATCAAAGAGCGTTGCATATCAACTGCAAGGAGCTACTGGCAGTTCATCTGGCCTTGAGAAGCTTCAAGTCCCTCCTTCTAGGCAAGGTGGTGGAGGTGAACTCCGACAACACCACAGCCTTGGCGTACATCTCCAAGCAAGGAGGGACTCATTCGATGACGTTGTACGAGATCGCAAGGGACCTCCTCACCTGGTCAAAAGATCTAAACCTATCTTTAGTAACGAGGTTCATTCAAGGCAACATGAATGTCATGGCAGACCGCCTCAGCCGGAAGGGTCAAATCATCCCAACAGAATGGACCCTTCACAAGGATGTATGCAAGAGACTATGGGCCTTGTGGGGCCAGCCTACCATAGATCTATTTGCAACCTCGATGACCAAGAGGCTCCCAATTTATTGCTCGCCGATTCCGGACCCAGCAGCAGTTCATATAGATGCCTTTCTTCTGGATTGGTCCCATCTAGACCTTTATGCATTCCCCCCGTTCAAGATTGTCAACAGAGTACTGCAGAAGTTCGCATCTCACGAAGGGACAAGGTTGACGTTGGTTGCTCCCCTCTGGCCCGCGAGAGAATGGTTCACCGAGGTACTGCAATGGCTAGTAGACGTTCCCAGAACTCTTCCTCTAAGAGTGGACCTTCTGCGTCAGCCGCACGTAAAGAAGGTACACCCAAGCCTCCACGCTCTTCGTCTGACTGCCTTCAGACTATCGAAAGACTCTCGAGAGCTAGAGGCTTTTCGAAGGAGGCAGCCAGAGCGATTGCTAGAGCAAGGAGGACATCCACTCTTAAAGTATACCAGTCGAAGTGGGAAGTCTTCCGAAGCTGGTGCAAGTCGGTGTCAGTATCCTCAACCAGTACCTCTGTAACTCAGATAGCTGACTTCCTTTTATACCTAAGGAAGGAAAGATCTCTTTCAGCTCCCACGATCAAGGGTTACAGAAGCATGTTGGCAGCAGTCTTCCGTCACAGAGGCTTAGATCTTTCCAACAACAAAGATCTACAGGACCTCCTTAAGTCTTTTGAGACCTCGAAGGAGCGTCGTTTGGCCACTCCAGGTTGGAACTTAGACGTGGTACTAAGATTCCTTATGTCAGAAAGGTTCGAGCCACTTCAATCAGCCTCCTTTAAAGATCTCACTTTGAAGACCCTTTTCCTCGTCTGCTTAGCAACAACTAAAAGAGTCAGTGAGATACACGCCTTCAGCAGGAACATCGGATTTTCATCTGAAACGGCTACATGTTCCTTACAGCTTGGATTTTTAGCCAAAAACGAACTTCCTTCTCGTCCTTGGCCCAAATCGTTCGATATTCCAAGCCTTTCTAATTTGGTTGGAAATGAACGAGAAAGAGTCCTATGCCCTGTTAGAGCTCTTAAGTACTATTTGAGACGTACTAAACCTTTACGAGGACAGTCTGAAGCTTTATGGTGCGCTATTAAGAAACCTTCTTTACCTATGTCGAACAATGCAGTTTCTTATTATATCAGACTTTTGATTCGAGAAGCTCATTCCCATCTGAATGAGGAGGACCATGCTTTGCTGAAGGTAAGGACACATGAAGTTAGAGCTGTCGCAACTTCAGTAGCCTTCAAACAAAACAGATCTCTGCAGAGTGTAATGGACGCAACCTATTGGAGAAGCAAGTCAGTGTTCGCGTCATTTTACCTTAAAGATGTCCAGTCTCTTTATGAGAACTGCTACACCCTGGGACCATTCGTAGCAGCGAGTGCAGTAGTGGGTGAGGGCTCAACCACTACATTCCCATAATCCCATAACCTTTTTAATCTTTCTCTTCAAATGTTTTTTATTGTTGTTTTTTGGGTTGTCCGGAAGGCTAAGAAGCCTTTCGCATCCTGGTTGATTTGGCGGGTGGTCAAATTCTTTTCTTGAGAAGCGCCTAGATTAGAGGTTTTGATGAGGTCCTTTAGTATGGGTTGCAACCCTTCATACTTCAGCTCCTAGGAGTCGCTCAGCATCCTATGAGGATCGCGAGGCTCAGTAAGGAAGACGTACTTAAAAAGGCAGAGTAATTGTTCAAGTCGACTTCCTTACCAGGTACTTATTGATTTTATGTTTGTTATTTTGAATAACTGCTAAAATGAAATACAAAATACTTAGCTCTTAAATGTAAACATATAATGCTGGTCTCTACCCACCCCCCTGGGTGTGAATCAGCTTATATGATCACCGGCTAAGTTTAATATTGAAAAATGTTATTTTCATTAGTAAAATAAATTTTTGAATATACTTACCCGGTGATCATATATTAAAGGACCCTCCCTTCCTCCCCAATAGAGACCCAGTGGACCGAGGAGAAAATTGGTTCTGTGTTTACTGGGAGTACTTGAGTACCTGCTCGACAGATGGCGCTGTTGATGAACACCCCCTACCTGTATAGCGATCGCTGGCGTATTTTGTCCTTAGGTTTTTCTGTCGGGCAGCAGAGCTGACAGCTTATATGATCACCGGGTAAGTATATTCAAAAATTTATTTTACTAATGAAAACATTTTATTGAGTATAGTATCAAGCAGAATGCACTATTGTTAATGTGACAATGTTTATGATAATGCTTGGAATTTGGCAATTGTAGCACTACTAAGTATTTATTTCCTATGATTTAAACAGTTTTATAAATATTTGGCTAACTCCTAAAGATCAGCACTTCATGCATTTCAAATGCCCAATTACTTATTTATATTCATGGAGAGTATAGTACTATAATTATTTTGCTGTAAACATTTCTTGTATTACTTATTACAAATGTATATAAAATGTAAAAATACAGACCACTAGAATAGAGTTGTGAATGTGAGAATGAGCAGAGATTAGTATGATAAATGGAAACTGGAACAACAAATGCTGATTCATAAAAGTGAATAAACTCAAAAGTTATAATGTACGAATGGATTTTTATGCTAGCTATTCCTTATGGAAGTAAATTGTTGATCGATTCTCTCCCCCATAGGGTCATGACATCAAGGTTGTTGAGATAAGGATTTCAAGGCTGAAAAGTTCAGATATATACAGTAATGTAGAAGTTAACAAATGTTAGCATATGTGGAATGATCGATCGGCATGTTTGAGATGGGAAAGGTGTGGTACTGTTTGGATGAAAGGAAAGATAGATCTGGAAGAATCTTGAAAGATAGAGTGGAGAATGTATTGAGATGGAAGAATGTTCATATTCAGAAAGCAAGAGATTGCATAAAGGATAGGGGCTAGTGGTGAAGTGTGTATGAAGATGTTTAATGCCCTGCTGATGGATCTTCTGTATAGGTACATGAAGCAGCTAATATGAAAATTGCTCTGCACATGGAGTTCATCCACTACTTAACAAATTACCCGATAACCGAAGAATCGTTAAGAGGATACCAATTATACAAGCTGTCTAGGCCCTGAATAATGATCACTGATAACTGAGGTAAATTGAGCTTTTTTGTGGTTAGTATATTTTTTAATATAAAAATTGATAACAGTTGGAGGTACATTAGCAGTTTTTTCTTTTAAATTTTCCTTTAAAAATCTGCACAGCATTTTTATTGCTATTGTGATAGAATTCTTAACAGAATATGACTTATTTTACCTTTTCATGCTGTTTTTGCTGTTACGGGTAACTTTTCTTCAACCACCACTTCCTCGACTTGACTAAAGATGCTATTAACCTGCATTTAAAGCCTACTTTTACGAGAAGGTTACTTCTATCAGATTTTATATAAAGTAGAGGCAAGAACAAATATTTCAACAATAGTAAAATGAGGAGAGCTGATAAAATTACCTGCAGAAAATTTTTATTAGTGATGGATGAAATAGCGAGTACTGTTGTTGAATGATATTTTAGCGTATTAGAAAAAAATACATCCTTGGTTGATGGTCAAGCCAAAAGTAAAGTATATAATTTAAGGTGATTGCTTGCTATTACAGTAAAAACAGGAAGAAAAGACTGAAACAAATGAGAATCTACGAAAAAATATACCTTTTTACAGCTAATAGTAAAAAACAGGGAAATGTTGAGAATAGAAAGCATCAGAACTTTAGGTTACAAAAGTCTTACTCAATAAGTATGGAGAGGATTAGAAAACTGTCACAGTGAAAAGGGTTGTGGTGTTGATCCAGTTCTTGATAATGGAAAAAGTATATCTAAATTAATGTCACAGGGGCACTTCCAAGGATCACTTCAAATTAAATCTAATTACTTGAGGTGAGCCAGAGAAGTACTAGGGTGGCTGTCCTGTGAGCAATGTGATCAAGTAAAACAAAAGGTATTTTTTTTTTATATGAATACAAAATTAAGATGATTTTTACAATTATAGCAGTATTGTATTTGTACTGAATATTTTGTACGCAGTACTGTAGTAAAATACTTAAGCAGTAAATTGTGAGTGCAGTAGGGTGCCCCTCAACACAAGCACTTATTATAAGTAGAAATTTATACTGTAATTTGGTTCTCCCATTTCTACCAGGCATACTGTGGCAAAATGAAAATAAGAGGGGGGGGGGGGATTTGAACTGTATTTATAATGCCTGATGAATATTTTAGAATTTGTGCATGAGAAGTGCATCTGAAAGACTAGGATATTCCATTTGTTCCAACATGAATGCAAAGCCACATCCTTTGATAGGAGTAGGCATTCAGCTTGGCAGGAACTTTGGCTGTTAAGATTGTTTTCAGTCGCTGGAGGATACAGACGTACTTCCGGTGCCGGGAACTATTTGTTTGTTTTATGAGAAGGAATTTAAGGAAGACGAAAGGTTTGGCAGCTTTCCCAAAAACCTGTAGCTGATTGACAGTTTCTGTGTAACCTGCCAATAAAAAAATATGTTCCTGTTAACAGCATTCCTATAGCTGTGTATTCCCTCACTAATGTGTAGTAGTGACGACTTATGAAGGAAACGTTGTTGCACTCTGCCGATAGAAGCTATTGAAGTTATTCCTCCACCTCTGCTGCAGCTTCATCTTTTCAATTCTGATCTCAGCACTTGTACAAGCACTGATATGCCACATCATGTGCGTGGAATTATTGACAAGGATCCTCTTCAACCACGGTCTGTTTTCTTCAGGAAGAAGGCATCTGAAGTTATTATCCTTAGGGCTTCTTATATTACGGCAATTCCGTCTTCCTCTGATTAATGGAATCTCTTACTCTATACAGTACTGTCATGATAGTTAGCACATAAGTTCCTAGACTTTTCAAAAACACCCCCCACAGAATGCACTGGTACACAAGTTTCATCCCGGTTCCTACAGTGGCAACGGCATCTGAAAAAAGGCACTAACAGGTCTCTTCCATCGATCAGTTACTGCTAAAGACCCGGCCCCTTGAAGAATAACTTCCACACCTTTAGCAAGTGCTGAGTAAGAATCTGGTGACCTACAGATCCATTTGGCTACTCGAGGCTTTTCTTCCCCTGGAAAAGCTTTCATAGCATTTGTGTTCACTGTGACAAGTAAGGCAAGAATTTATCACAAAATTCGGTGACTTCCTGCACCTTCTATGAGGGTACATGTTGGCCAGTATGGGGAGCAACACAATGTTTCAGACCTGGTTGGTGGTTTTGCTCCATATTGGTAGGAAAAGAGGCGGCATGAAGGCTTCCGAGGTTTACAGTCTACTCTTACGATTAGAATAACTTACTAGGAATTTGAGACTGGTTTTTGGTCCTTATGTCTGGTTCTCAAGACAATTCATACCGGTCATGGCTACCTACGTATGGTTTGTCATAACGATGATGACAACTCCATCCTTGTAGACTATATACCCTTGGATCAATTCCTTCTGTACTATAGGATGTTTTCTCCACTTGTCTTTGGGAAAAGTAGTTTCTATTTTAATACCTGATACTTGACCTGGCTACCGTTTGCCTAGTTTTTTTTGCAAATATTCACACAAGTCTTTTGAGCACTGTCAATCTACCAACAGGTTTCTGCAATTGGCATTTTTACCATCCTATGAGGGAATCACTTCAGCATCAGGAGAGACTGCCTCCTGTCATGATTTGTGGATTAAGACACAAGATACTCTAGGATTCCCAGACGGTGTGTTGTGTAGTATCTAGGACTCCTTAACTTGACATGTATGGGGCCTCCGGGCAAACAATCATAGCAACAGTGTAAACATAACTAGTCCTACACTACCTTCTGGACTGACAAAGACAGCACCTTCAGCACACTAAGAAGGCTAGTTCCACATGGTTGCCTCTTCAATGATCACTCTTTAAAAGTTCCTGAAGTTTTAGTGGTTTACAACCTGAGTTCCCCTAACTTCAGTTTGGCTGACAACAGGAATAAAGGGCATTCTACCTCAGTAGTGGCATGACAGTCTCCCCCGTGATTACTTCTCTCCTCTTAGAATCTACTGTCCACAGATGTAAAAAAGGGATGAGGAGCTCACCGGAGTTTTCTCCCATCCAGAGGATGTGATCGATAAATGTATCGCATATGTTACTCAGCCGACTGGGAATGTTTGTTGAACTTTTTTGCTAGCTTTCCAAATGGTTTGATAATGCACCTAGTAGCAATAATGGCTGAAGTTTATTTGAGCAAACACTCGATCAACAATCCTGGTGAAGGGTTGTAGGTTATCACTGCATCATTACATAGCAGAAATGCTTAGCTTCTCACCATCACTCGTCCTGTACGCCATACAGTTGGGTAAGAATCTTTCTGGATTCTGTTAGGGAAGTTCAAAGACACATTCCAACATCTACGTGAATCCTTGATTCTTACACATTTCAGTCCCTCTTGCCCTCTCTTTCCAATACTCAACAGTCGGTAGGTAGAAGACACGGAGATTCAGAAAGACCTGATAGGTCTTTTGCAGTCACACGTCTAATGGTACCCAGATGAGCTATTTATCTCTTCCCTAATTGGAGAAGCTCCTCAATTTCCGTGATAAAGATGCCGCTCAGTACCTAATCCTAAGCGTTAAACTTGGATTCAGATCTTGACTCTTCAGGAAAATCGACTAGACTCCTGAGAAGCCGGATTAGTCACAATCTTTACCTCCTAAAGCCACCGACACCATTTTGAAGCATAAATTTTATTAGCCGAAGTTCATGCTAAAGCTGAAAGCATACTCCTATTGAATGACTCAGGTTTGTATAGTTAGGAAAAATACAAATCACAGTACTTTTGAATTTATTGCATTTCTTTACCGGACATGGAGTGATCATTTTCTAGTACTTTTTGGTGGTAACATCGCGTCATAATTATGGTTAGATGTCGGTTATTACTGTTCCTCATTTGAATAATGGTAATTAGTTTAAACTACATTTTAAAATATTTGAAACTTGTAAATAGGTACTCCATCTTTCATTTTGGCCCACAATTTGGGTTTATGAATATTGAATTATAAATAGTACTGTATAGTATAATGGAAAATTCAGTACTGTATTTTATAACCCTGTACGGTTATATAAAATGCAATTGGATGTTTTTTTTTTGCAATTTCTTACAGATGTAGATTTGTCTTTTCTCATAAATAATGTCATTATAATTCCAGTTGTCAAGAGTTTTGTACAGGAGCTGTCACTCATCAGAATTACTTGGGAAGAAGCAAGAACTATCTCGGGAACAGAAATGGGACTTATTTGTAAGTGGAAGAATTCCTTCACACCTAGTTGAAGCTATATTTCAGGCAAGAAGTGAAATGCCAGGAGTGACAGAAGGGTTTTGAGAGCTCTTTATGAGGATGGAAGGAGGGCAAGTATTCATGTGTCTTTGTTTGTGAGATATGCAAAGAATGAGAATATGTAATTTTATGACTATTGGCAGATACTCTTCCAAAATGGCCACAAGATTGTTTCTAGTGAGAAGTTACTCTGAAGCACAGGTTTTCCCCAATTGAAAGTTTGGAATATTTTATCTAAATGAAGGTTATGATATTACCATATAAACTGTTACTGTACTTGGCAATGCCAATTTTTTAATTACTATGGTATCTTACAGAGCTTTCTGTTTCAAATGCAGCTGAAGGTCTAAGCTGGTACCTAGATAATGGTTGCAACTATTTCCTTGATGTTTGAGTTATTTGTGTTTTGGGAATAGCAGCAACAACAGCCGTCATGCATATTAGATTGTCCACTCTCTGACAAATCATGACTGTTAAAACCTTAATTATTTATTAATATCATTGTGGGTTTTTTTATGTAAAATTACTCTGACCAATTAGTTTGCTTGCATTGCCTGAATTTTAACAGTGTTTTAACTGTACATTCTTTTTTCATTGTCTTTGATTCTCAAAGAGTTGATAATCTATTGTCATGGAATTATTCACTATGATGACATAGCGCACCCAGATGTTGGTAGCAAGGAAAAGCTTCCTCAAATGAGGACCAAGTTTTCAAACTGAGTATTAAAGGCAAGATTGTAACTCTTAGTTGATGGTAATTTTTTTTTTTTTAATGGTATTTCTTCATGTTTCACAGGTTTTGGTGGAGGATCATATTCAGCTCACACTGGTGAAGTTCCAATTATGAGCTAAGATTTACAATCATTCTCTAAGTAACCCCCCTTACTTCTAGTAAGTATTGGAAGTAAGATTAACTTCCATATTATATGTTGTTATTTTTCAATTATAGTAATATAGTAGTTTACAGAGATTTGACATGCCATTATTAGTATGGTAAATGCTAAAAAGACTATACATGTTAAGGATTAGGTCCTATCCTATATTTCAAGAAAATGGCAATATAAGTGGCAGTCTCTTCTTGCATAAAGGCCAAGTATTAACCACTGACTTGAAAGTTCTTTTTAGCAATAAAATATCTAAGATATTTTAGATAGAGAGAATCGGTCATACCTGGTTCACACTAATACATTTTAGATAGTAGCAGTGTGCCATCGTGTGTTCATTGGAACAGATGAACTGTTGCTTTAGCACATATGTAAATCAGTGTCTGAAATACCATCTCTATAGTAACTCCTCTGATATTTTGGGAGACAGTCATGTTTGTGCTGTAGTTGAGCATCTACATGAAATTAGTTTTATGGAAATTTAATTTATTTTTCTTTTTGTTATTTTAGGTGTGAATTGTATACAATGACAAGTGAATGTAGTTTTTAATTATGTTATTACCATTGTAACAATTCTAATATTTATTATAGCACCGGTCCTGGGCCAGACTTATTTTTGTAAGTCCAACAAATCTAAATATGGGTATAATAATAAACATTCATTTTAAATTTTGACACATTTCTCCTGTCAATATTACCATTTATAGGTATTGTGTTATGGTACAGTACCAACCCTGTCTCAACAAAGCTTCTTGATATTGCTTTTTTAGTTTTGTATCCGGATAAATGTCTAATTGAGATCCTAGGGTCATCTGCAGATGCTTCACTGTAGAAACTGCCGTTGTGGTATTTCTATCTCGAAGACTAGTTGGCATTTGTCAAACTAGTTTTAGCAATTTTATTACTTTTTTCTCAACTTTCAAATTATCATAGGTACTGTGCTTCAGCACATATTCCTCTGTAGAGTAAATTTCAAGTTGAGGGAATAAGTTCCCATTAGATTAAAAGGGAGAGTGCACAAACAGTTTGTGAAACCAGCATTGATGTATGGATGGAGAGCAGGACCACCAAAGAAAGTAGGATGACGAATGTTAGATTTAGCGGAGATGAGGATGCTTAGGTGTATGGGTGAAGGAACTAGAATAGACACCGTTAGAAATGAACCTATTAAGGGTACGTTAAAGATCACTGAAGTGTTGAAGAAAGGGAAAGAGGCAAGGTTAACATAGGATGTCCACCTGATGAGAAGAGAAGAACAAATGGCAAGAGAAGAGATGAAGGTGGATGGAACACGAAAGAGTTGAAGACCTCAGACCAACTGGAAAGATTGCATTGGAGATGATGTGAGGGAAAAGGAGTATCGGAGGAAGTGACATAGGATAGAGGTAGTTAGCATCCATGAATAGGGATAAAGCTGGGAAGAAGAGTATTAGCAACACCTCCCCCTTTCTATTACCTCTTACAAGTATTGTGTTCCAACTTCTTCATTCTGTATAAGATCCCTTAATTAAGAAGTCTGTTGCCTTAGTGCATTATTTGACTACATATATTGAAAGAATCATTCTCCAACAATTCTTTCATATCCAAGTCATTTTTCATTTTATCCTACCATCCAATCCATTGCCTCCCTCTAAGTTTTCCACCCCTAAGAGATTCTGCCCAAGCAGTCCTCATTTCCCAATCACACATCCTTGTTACATAACTCTTCTTTGCCACCATTATCCTTACTTGTTCCGACACAGATACAGACCTTTCGTTATTTATAGGGTATTACTTTCGGCAACGATGAAAACTAGCCAAGACAGTTTCAGTGAGGGATAACTACCCCCATCCGCTAGTTAGCGGAAGGGGGTGGGGTAGACCGGCTACCCTGCTCACACACCTGTCGGCTGAGTAACCACTTACTTTTGGCTCGGTAAACTCATAAACTGCCTTGACTTTATTTGCTTTTCCTTTTTAGTGTATGGTGTGTGTATGTTTATTGTCCCGCTATGCGGACATGTCCTGGTCGCGAGGGCCACTGCTGTGGTACCTTCATGTCGTCCGTAGAGACGGACCCTCACCCCCTGTGGCCCGGCTTGCCGGGGACATCAGTGTTCTCGGTACAACACCTGCTCTGAGTGTCGGGAATGGCCTGCCTCCCAGTGGGAGAGGATCGGGCATAAAAGGAAGAAGTCGTCTTAGCGCGAATCTTCGCCTTCGGGGTCTTCCTCAAAATTAAAGAAATCTCGGGCTTCTGCTTCCTCTACGCCTAAATCTCTACCTGAAGCTGCTTCTCTGCCAGGTTGATCCTCCTAATGTGGGCGCAGGCGCTGCTGCCCGTCGGTCAGGCCCAGAGTCTGTTTCTGATGCCGAGGAGTTAGCTAACCCACCAGGGGCGGTGGCAGGGCTTTCTCCAAGGCAGGTTCTCCCTTCGGGGGAACGTATCTCTCACTCGCGAGAGAAGGTTGCCTCTGATCATCGACGATCTCCTTACACTTATGGTTCTCCTCCAGGGGTGGAGCGAGAGCCTTGTCTTAAGTGACGTTCTCCTTCGGAAGAACTCTCCTCCCCTGCGGAGGATTTATCCTAAGATCTGGATCAGTCTCCCCCTCGGGCGGAGTCTGCGGAACGTTCCTCTCCGGAGGTTCGTAGGGTGGAAGGGCATTCTCGTCCTCGTGCTCGTGCTGTGAGGAGACTTCTTTTTGAACCTGCTGGTTCTCCTCACGTTGACCCTTCGGGTCTCGTGATGATCACCCTATGGGCTGGCGTGATCGTGAGCCTTCGAGCTCTCGTCATGTTTATCTCATGACAGTAGAAGTCCTTTGGGGCTCTGTCGCGTTTATCCTTTGGGCTCACGCGACTCGAAACCTTCAGGTTTCAGTTACGCTGAACCTTTGGGCTCTCGTAACGATGGTAACGTTGAGCCTTCGGTCTCTCGTGCCATCAGTCACGCTGACCCTTCAGGGTCTCGTGACAGGAACTTCGGTTCCTCGTTACGCTAACTCTTCGGGGTCTCGTAACTTTAGTTATGGTGAACCCTTGGGCTCTCGTAACTAGTCACTCTGACACTTCGGTGTTTCATGACAGGGAAACTTTGGTTTCTCGTTGCGCTGACACTTCCGGGTCTCGCAACACAGGTTACGTTAGGCCTTTGGTCTCTCGTGCCTTTAGTCACGCTAATCCTTCAGGGGCTCCTGACAGAGGAACTTCTGTTTCTTGTTGCGCTGACCCTTCGGGGTCTCGCAACACAGTGCATGCTGAACCTTCAGGTTCTCGTGACCCTAGTCATTATGAGTCTTACTCTTATGACAGAGAGTTTTCGGACTCTCGTTGTGTTGAGCATTCGCACTCAAACAACTTACGCTACCGTGAACCTTCGGGTGATCGTAGCAATAAGTTCTCTCCTAATCGCCAAGAGTTTTACTCTTACGACAGAGAATTTTTGGACTCGTCACACTGAGAGCTCGCGCGCACAACCAACTTGGCTTGCGCACTATGCGCATCCAACACTTCTCACACGACCATCTTGGCGCGCACAGTCAATACTATGCTGAATCTTCAGGCAATGATGGGGTTCCTAGCCGCGCGAGTTATGATAGAGACGACGCCCAGATCCTATCCCTAAGGGTAGGCCTGTGCCAATCTTGCCTGCCAGGAAGCCTCCCTCAGGCAAGAGGGGTAAGAAACCTGCCCAGGTTCCTAAACCCAGGGATCCGTATCTTCCTAAAGACCCTCCCTTCAGTTCCTTGGGAGCCCGCGACCCCCCATGGCTTAAGACCTTATTCTATGTAATGCGTCAAGCCGTGACAGGAGTCATTCCCCGCTCCCAGTCTGTAGGAGACACTCTTAGGATCCCTTTGTTGCCACCTCTCATCCCAGGGACCTCTCCCCCCTCTGATCCTAGGAGGAGTTCGGATGGTTCCGCACCTGCGGGCTTGACTGGCAAAGGGAAACTGTTATCCCCTCGCAAAAGACCACGGGAAGAGAGTAGGGAAGAACCCTAGGGTAGCCCCGTGCAGTTCAAGATGTCACAGGCCAGACCCAAGGGAAAGAGGAAAAGGATTCATCCTTCGCCCCCCCAAGGAGGATAGGGTGACTTGCTACTGGGACTCCTTCCGTCCCTCGCCTGTCGAGATAGTGCCTAAGGAGGTATGACCTGCGACTGGGCGTAACGTGCTCCCTCTGGCAGCGGACTCCCATCCCGCCTGTAGACCAACGGAGCCCTCTTTGACAGAGGACCACCTGCCTCGTACCGGGGAGCCGAAGGATTCACTCACCATCCCAAGATCCTCGGCCAGGCTTCCTTCTTTACTGCCTTCTAGGCAGCCGGAAGCGAGCATTTCCTCGGCAGTCTCCCTATCCCCGGTCTAACCCGTTGATGACTACGACCCACTCCGGGCTCCTATGGATGAGAGTTCGGATGTGGAAGGGCAGAGCGATCCCGAGGACGACGCTTTGCCAGCAGCCGCTAGCCCTAAGCTAACGGAGGATGAGAGGAAGGAGTCGGAACATGCCTCCTGGCAGGTCCTAGCCTGCATCCGATCCATCAGTGGGCTACCAGATCCATCGGCAGCCCCTCTAGATGGAAAGGAAATGGTCCTTGACCAGTTCTATGGCTCTCAGAAGCCCCCAGAGGACCAGTGCAGCTTTGCCCTTGTCAAAGGGTTCAAAGAGAGTGCCAGATAGAAGGCAATGTCTCAGGCAACTGGGTCCACCTCCTCGCTCCGCTCCAACTCATCCTCCAAGCTTCTACCTCCGTATGTGTTCCAGAGGAGGTACTACGAGATCCTCGAGGAGTCTCTCCCAACGCTGCCTCTCGATCACTCCATAGAGGCACTCTTGAAGGTCACACCCTTCGAGAAACTCACGTGACTTCCAGTCTCCTTTTCGGCCTCCGAGATCCTTAACCAGGAGAAGGGGTCGAAGTACACCATGAGGCTGCTTCGTAGCTTTACTTCTGGTTGGGATCCTTAGGACAACTGATTCGGTCTAAGGACCTGTCTTCGGAACCTTTCGGCTAACACTATCCTGAAGAGGAGGGATGCAGTCATAGGCAAGTTCCACAGACACCTCCCTCGGGCCGAAGTAGCGAAAATAAGGAATGCACCCTTCGAGGGCAATTCCTTGTTTTACCCCGAGGATGTCGAACGGGTGGCAAAGAAGTGGAAGAAGTCCAGCCAGGACTCCCTCATTCAAAAGGTCTGAACAGCCAGACCTTACCCCTCTCAGCCACAGCAGAAACCACAACCAAAAAGGTTCTAGAGACCCAAAACAGCAGGGTCAAAAGGGTGCGAATCAAGCCTTTCGCAACAAGAAGTTCTTTCTTGGAGGAAAGGGAAAGAGGGGATCTGGCCGAGGCCGGTCCCACTAGGGGAGGCAGTCCTCCCATTTGTCCACCTGAGGGGGGGATGCCTGCAAAGCCGCTGGCAAAGGTGGCTTCACGACAGCGCCGAACCCTGGAAGGTCGAGGTGATTCGTTCAGGGTATTGCGTCCTGTTCACGCTCTCTCTCCCTCCACTGACTCGAGTGCCAACTCCATCGAACTCCTGTGCGAAGGGATCCGCACGGGAGTGTGCCCTCGGGGCTGAAGTCCAGACCATGTTGGAGAAGGGCGCTCTCCAGGAGGTCCTCGACGGGTCCCCAGGCTTTTACAGTCGACTCTTTGTTGTGAGAAAGGCATCTGGGGACTGGAAACCAGTCATTGACCTCTCAGCTCTTAACAGGTTTGTCGAACAGACACCGTTCAGGATGGAGACAGCCAACACTGTCAGACAAGCGATAAGACCACAGGATTTCATGTGCACTCTAGATCTGAAGGACGCTTACTTCCAGATCCCAATTCATATGTCTTCCAGGAAGTATCTAAGATTCATGTTCAACCAGAAGCACTACCAGTTCAGGGTACTGTGTTTCGATCTTTCCACAGCACCCCAGGTTTTCACGAGAGTATTCCCCCTAGTATCATCTTGGGCCCACAGAGTCGGCATCCGTCAACTAAGATACTTGGACGACTGGCTGATTCTGGCAGACTCGGAGGCGGCCCTTCTCTGCCACAGAGATGAGCTTCTAAGGTTTGGCCAGGATCTGAGGATCGTGGTAAACCTCGAGAAGTCTCCTCTGCTTCCCTCTCAAGAACTGGTATACCTAGGCATGCACATAGACGCCCTAAGGCACAAAGCGTTCCCTTCAGACGAGAGAATTCAGAGACTGAGGGAGATAGCACAGACCTTTCTCAGTCGGGAAGACCTCCCGGGCAGTATTGGCTTTGCCTTCTCGGTCACCTCTCTTCCCTGACCTGACTGGTCTCCAACGGTTGCCTCAGAATGAGATCCCTCCAGTGGTGACTGAAATCCCAGTGGAACTATACACCGATTCCCGGGATCAACTAGTCCGCATAGGGCTAGAGGAACAGTCAGACCTCAGGTGGTGGCTGGCGGAGCCGAACCTCTGCAAAGAGGTCGATTTTCTCGTCTCTCCCCCGGAATTGATGCTTTTTTCGGATGCATCAAGAGAAGGGTGGGGGACTCACGTGCTGCACCATTACTTCTCCGGCCAATGGTCTGAATCAGAAAGGTACCAGCACATAAACCTCTTGGAGATGAGGGCAGCCTTTCTGGCCCTCAGAGTTCCACCAGGTCCTGGTGGTGCACGCTGTTGTGTTGATGAGCGACAACACCACAGTAATGGCTTATCTGAACAAACAGGCTGGTACCTTTTCACAGCAGCTGTGCCATCTTGCAGTAGAGATGCTCAGATGGGCAGAAAATAACTCGGTGACTTTATCAGCTTGCTTCATTTCGGGCAAGCGGAATATGCTAGCGGACAAGCTGAGCAGAGCGACTCGGATAGCTGACACAGAGTGGTCTTTGAATCCTCTGATAGCCTGCAAAGTCCTGACTTTGTGTGGTTCCCCGACTGTGGATCTGTTTGCAACGGCCCTGAATTTCAGGCTCCCGTTGTAATGCTCCCCAGTCCCGGATCCCCAAGCTTTTTGACAAGATGCTTTTCAACAATGGTGGATAAACCTGGAGGCTTACTTGTTTTCCCTGTTCTGTCTGATGAGAAAAGTCTTCAACCAGGTAAGAGCAAGCAACAACTTTCAAATGACTGATAGCTCTGCTATGGCATCACGCAGAATGTTTCCCAGACCTGCACCTCCTCACGGAGATACCGAGGGAGCTCCCCTCACAACACGACCTCCTCAAACAACCACATGCCAACATCTTCCACAAAGCCGTAGCTTCGCTTTGGCTTCACGCCTGGAGACTGTCAAGCACCACCTCACACAGAGAGGCTTTTCGCAACCGGTTGCGAAAAGAATGGCTGGACACCTCAGGAGATCCACAGAGGCAGTCTACCAGGTAAAGTGGTCAATTTTCTGTGGTTGGTGTCGTTTAAGGGGTATCTCTCCCCTCGATGCCTTTGTTCCAACTACAGCGGAGTTTCTTGTATACCTTCGGGAAGAAAAGCTTCTCTTGGTCTCGGCAGTCAAAGGCTACCACTCAGCCTTGAGTCTTGCCTTTAGACTAAAAGGAGTTGATATTTCCTCGTCGTTGGAACTTTCTATAATCATACGCAGTTACGAGCTTACTTGTCCCCAGGCTGAGCTAAGACCTCCCTCTTGGAACATGGTTTGGGTCCTCAGGTCTCTGAAGGGCTTCCCCTATGAACCACTACGCCAGGCCTCCGATCACCACCTCACGTGGAAGACGGTGTTCCTGCTTGCTCTGGCTTCGGCTAAGATAGTCGGCAAACTTCATGGTCTATCTGCTGATGTCTCCCACTGTAGGAGATGGGGGGGAAGTAATCCTCAACTACGTCCCTGAGTTCGTAGCCAAGACTCAAAATCCGGGTGTGCTGAACTCCAGGTTCGGCCCATTCCGGATAGAGAGTCTTTGTTCTGTAACCGAAGATCCAGACCAATTGTTATGTCCAGTAAGAAGTCTGAGGTGTTACTTGAAAAGAACAGCAGCAGCTCATCCCCGTGTGCAAGCGCTTTTCGTTAGCACGGGGAAGGTCAAGAGGAGGGTCACGAGGAATACTATTTTCTCGTATATAAGGAAAGTGATTGAATACACTCACAATCCAGACCCTCCTCTGCCCAATTGACCCAGAGCTCATGACATCGGGTATTGCAATGTCCCTGGCTTTCAAGAAGAATTTTTCTGTGACACAGGTAATGCAAGCGGGCATGTGGAAGCGTCAGACGACCTTCACCGCCCACTACCTGAAAGACGTAACCCACAGGAGCATGGAAACCTTTTTCATTGGTCCTGTGGTGTCCGCACAAGTGATCTAATGCCTCAAGCTCCTTGGTGGACAAGTAGCAGAGGGTTGAAGGCTGAAGTTACCCGGGTTAGTCTGGGGTGAATGAGAAGAATGTCTGGCTCCCTTCTTCCTTTCACCTTCTCCCCCCTGGGAAAACAGCTCCACAAGACCGCAGCATAGCTGGCCTCACCCCTCTGCAGCTAAGATTCATTTCCCTTGTGCATCCTGAGCATTAATACATACTTTGTTACATCACCAATACCCCTTGAGGGGAGGTATTGGGTATGTCTCAGAACTCGTGCTTATCTTCGAGTTTCTACGTAAAGACAAGCCACTAGTCTCACACAAGCTTCTGCAGGCCGCTATCAGTGTGTTACCTTGTAACTACTATGATTTTAGCGAAGGTAGGGTTCCTACTAATTAGATCTAAGATTAATTAGAGAGAACCCCGGGTAATAGCCAAGGCCAGTTGGTAGGACTTCTTCCTTCCTAAGAGTAAGTTGCCCTATAAATAGCATGAGGTTTGTATCTGTCGGAACAAATAACAAATTTGGAATTAATTTGTATTTTTCCTAACATACAAACCTGGAGCTATTTATACAAATTGGCCCGCCACCCTGTCCTCCTAGAAGTCCTGCCAGAAAGCAAAAGTGATTACTCAACCGACAGGTGTGAGTGAGCGAGGTAGCCAGTCTACCCCACCCCCCCTCTGCTAACTAGCGAATGGCGTTAGTTATCCCTCACTAAAATTGTCTTGGCTAGTTTTCAGCATTGCCGAAAGTAATACCTTATAAATAGCTCCAGGTTTGTATGTTAAGAAAAATTCAAATTAAATTCAAATTTGTTAATTTAAGGGGGTCAGTTGCCTGATGCACCCTTATACCATTAAGCATGGTCAGTAATTTGGCACACGGTTTTTACTATTGCATGCCTTTGCAGTCATCAACCACAGTTATTGGCGGTGGACCTACTCTTGCTAAAAAGCAAGGCTGCAGGGCAGAATCGGCCTTTCAGTAGCTTTCTACGACGCGAAGGCCGTATGGTGGTTGTATTTTTACACCCTTACCACTGGGTGAAAATCCTTACTATATGACTATACCATCTCAATCTTGACTTGTATGAAAGTAATCTTTATCATCCTGACAAGGGTATGTGATCATCAAAAATTTTTCAGCCACTTTCACCAAATTCCATGAATCCATATGTTCCTGAAACCTTAATATTTCCATCTTGAAGCTTTCAGAACCTCTGGAGCTGTAACATTCTTTATTGGTTATATTGTGTTAAGCAGGTATCTTGAACAAAGGGAAGGCATTCTACTTCTCTAAAATTGCAAGGGTTTTATTAGAAATAAGCCTTTGAAATAGCCAAGTCTAAAGGGAAAAGTCATTATTTAGAGTTAGAGTTTGCATTAAGCTCTGGTTTGTATTTACAAAATATGAAGTTTTTAGAATTATTTTTGTACATTGCTCTAAAAAATATATTTTATAATAAATATTTTTAAATATATTGTGTATAATTTCCCCATTGATATATAAAAGCAGTTGAAAGTTTGTTGGGATAGGGAGTGAGGTTCGTGGGTCGTTTCCAGCAGTAGTCGTCTTGAGACAGGATATGTGATGTCACCATGGTTGTTCAATTTGTTTGTTGAAGAGCTGAGAGGGAGGTGAATGCTCAAGTGCTTGGTTCAGGATTGAAACAGATAGATGAGACTGATCATGAGTGGGAGGTAAATCAGCTGTTGTTTGTGGATGATACTGTATTGGTTGCAGACATGGAGGAGAAGCTGTGTTGATTAATGACATTGTTTGGAAGGGTGTGTGAGCAAAGGAATTTTAGAGTTAATGTGTGTTAGAGTGTGGTTATGAGATGCAGAAGATTAATTGTTCCTTGGCAAGTTTTTCCATTCCAATTCACTGCCATTTTGAGGTTTACTCTAAAGAGTTGTGTTGACCATTCACTATATAAGACATTGCCTGTATACATATACTGTACAGTCCTGTTCTCTAGAAAACGTGGCCAGTGTACATGTACAATACTTTAACTGTATTGTACACTCTAATGCATGTTTAGTAGTGCTGTGCTGTACAAGGGTTTTAACATGTTTTTGGTGCCACGATTTCATGGTTAGTGTGATTTTACATTTGAGTTCTGTTTTCTGCTAGTGTTTGACCAAGATAGTGCCTTATTTGTGAAACTAATAAGATATATATGATCATGGCCGATCCCTTCTTGGGTAGCTGCGGCTAAGATTGTTTTGCGAAAATATATTTTTTTAAGTTGTGTACAAACATGTGTACTACTGTGCTATATGGTAATCTTTCTTTCTTCCCCTCCAATTTGGCATAGGAGCATCAACTGGAGAGTAAAGTTTCATGCAAAAATGTCTTAGAAATTATGAGTTGTACTCTTAAGATGAAACCAAGTAATTAATGCTTAGTAGATCTCAGACTTGTTGCTATGATTAAGCTTCTGTATTTCATTGTCTCAGTTATTTGAAGTTTCTCTATTGTGAAAAAGACAAATATTTTGTTCTGGATAATATAGAAATGATTATTGAATTCCTTTGTTTTATATACAGTTTAGGACTGTATTATTATCACTAGCTAAGCTACAACCCTTGTAGGAAAAGCAGGATGCTATAAGCCCAAGGGGTCCAACATGATTCACTTGACTGGGAAATCCAAGCTATTCCTAAGTGACTCCTTTAAGGATAAAACTGTGCAAAAACTCTTCCTGGGATCACTGATCTTAGAATAGCCTTTTTCACTTCAGTTACTACATTCATTTTGCTATTTTGTATTGTTTGCATTTTTATTTAATTAATTCTGATTTATTTCATGTTTAACTGTGAGAGCCTGTGTATGATACTGTCTTTTTATATGATTACCATGAGTACTCCTATGTGACTTTGCCTTTAGTTTTTTGTTTTTGCTTTTATTTTTTGTGCTTAGTTCATTCAGTTATTAGTTGTTGTGGTGGGTAGGTTTTGAGACTTCATTTTAAGGGTGTTTTGTTCAATTCTGTAGTGAATTGGGAATGAACGAGTAAAATGCAACCTGTAACAATAATGCAAGCATAGGTCTGTATAAGGTTTTGATAAAGGAAAATTTAACATATGTTACATGTACAGTATAGAATATTGAAACCTGTAATTTGTTATAAATTAGAACATTTTGGTGATAAAGATCTACTTAGAAAGTATGTCATTGAGGCACTGCCATCACTACAGTACTTTGGACTCGGCATTTTAAGCTTATTTGAAGGGTCTGCAGTTTCCCTTTGAGCCATAGTAGCACCCACTTTTTACCTTTTACCTTATCTCTTCATGCTTCTATTATTCTGTTACTTTTACTCAACAGCACAGTTGCAGTTTATCCCCAGTTGCACCTCGATGCAGAATGGCCTCCCCATCAAAGTGCTAGTCCATATTGTATGGCCAGAACTTCACAATTCAAGTCACACGATCAATATTCACACTATGAACACAAATGAACATATAGTGTAACGATTCAATGGAAAGCTGAGTGTGACGACTTTAAAACTAGAAGTGAGTTTACCAATGTGTTGTGCTCTGATCAAGTTTCCTCAGATCCTTTTGCATATTTCTGCTGAGAGCCTTTTAGATGTCAAGGACAGTGACAAAAGAGAAGTCTAATTACAGTAGACTTGCATAAAAGCTGACGAAATCTCATGTCCTAGGTGATGAATCTAATTAGAAAAAATAGGTTCATCTAATATGAATTTTATCTTAGGCAATAGGACTAAGATTGTTAGACACCAAAGATTAAAAAGAAGGTACAAGAAATTAGAGTAGTTTTTACCACGTATACTTGTAATTTGTGTAGTAGCCACAATGGCTCCTCATCATTGTTTAAGCTTTGAATTAAAATTGAACTAAAAACCTCTCCCTCTCATAGTGAGAGTCTAGGCTACATGTATAAAGTTACAGGGACGCTGCACCAACGCTGTTTCCTAGAGCAGCTGCATAAGCTGATTCAAATCATGTGTGGGAAAAATATTTTCTTATTCCCCATTCAGAATACATATATATATACTGTATATATATATTTTTCAATATTAAACTTAGCCGGTGATCATATAAGCTGTCAGCTCTGCTGCCCGACAGAAAAACCTAAGGACAAAATACGCCAGCGATCGCTATACAGGTGGGGGTGTACATCAACAGCGCCATCTGTCGAGCAGGTACTCAAGTACTCCATGTAAACACAGAACCAATTTTCTCTCTGTCGTGCCACCGGCAAGACCTACTAAATACGCTGTTGCTTACTGGATTGGTTTTCACAGATTTTGGTGAAGTACACATTTCTAGTTATTAGCTTTCGCTTTGCAGAGGTTATCTTCAATACTTCATTGCATTCTTTGATTGAATTTTGGATTATTTGTTGACGACTTGGATGGATTTTGAATTCCCCTTTGACTAATTCAAGATGGCTGACCCTTCTCAAGTCCCTAAATACAGAAAGTGTAGTGCTAGGGACTGTTCAAGGCGTCTTCCGAAGGCCTCTATCGATCCGCACACCATTTGTTCCAATTGTCGGGGTAAAACCTGTCAATTGGAAGATCGATGTGAGGAATGCGTTGGGCTTTCGGAATTCGATTTTCTCGAATTCCTGAAATATTCACGTAGGCTAGAGAGAGATAGAGTCAGGAGAAGTTCATCTCGCTCCGTTGATTTTTCCTCTCCCCATGCCCCACAACCTATTCCTTCCCCTGTAGTGGTTGCTCCTGATCCCCCTTCTAGCACTCAACAACCTTCGATGGCAGATATGATGCGTGCCATCCAGGCTCTGGGTGAGAGAGTCGAGTCATTGGCGAGTGACCGTAACCAACTCATGGCAGACGTCAAGGAGTTGAAGGGTAAGAGTGCAGTGGGTAGTGACAAAGTGAGTGGTAGTGTTGTGGAAAGTGTTAGTGTTTCGCTTGAGGGTGCGTCTGTTCGTGCCTGTCGTCCTCCCAGTCCGGGACCTCTTGCAAGCTCCCAAGCCCAGGGGAGAAGCAATGTCGTATGACCAAAGGGTTCGACAGGCTTTAATCAGCGGACAGACGTTCCCTCCGTGGTTTCGGACGTATCTTGCCAAGATCGCCCCACCCACAAGAAGACGAGAGAGCCCATTTATTCCTCGTCTGCGGAAGATGTTTCTCGGAAGAAACAATGGACCAAGGTCTCACGACCTCTCAAACGCAAGGTCCCTTCCGCGCAAGTCCAACGGCCCAGTTGTAGCCACTGGGTCAGTTCGGACTCGCTGCAGTCTTCCGATGACTGCACACCTCCTAAGAGAGGCAAAGCGATACCGCAACAGGCAGTAACACCGTCTGTTGCCGCACCTGCTACTGTAGACCCTAAGTGGTCTTTGCTGCAGACCATGCAGACACAGTTAACATCTTTAATGCAGGACTTTCGTGCGGAGAAGGTTGACGCTGCACCCGTTAGCCTACAACCAACCACGGTTGTGCGTCCAGTTGACGCTGAGGCTACCTTCTCCCGCACTCCAGCTGTGAGAGTCCCGCCACCCATGCGCAGTGTACCCTGCCAGCCGCATGTTGACGTTCAGCGACGCACGGAACCCTCCGTTGACGTTCGCGAGTTACAACAACAACCTAAGTTGTTTTGTTTTGACGCGGTGCGTCAACCTCCGCAACCCACTGTGGTTACCACTACTCGCCCACAGCAGACTAGACAGTCAGGAGTAGACGCTTTGCGCCCCCGCGCAGCTATGGTTGTTGCCAGCTCACAGACTGGCCAACAGTTCCATGACGTTGCGTCCAGTGCAGTCACGTATGCACCCGTGCTGCCGGACTCAGCTGACCAGCCAACTCCTACTCCTTTGCCGCTTCCTCCTCAGCATTCAGACGATGGACTCTCTGATGATGACGACGCTGCACACCTTGACGACCCGCACACGGACATCGACGAACCCAAGACCACGCCTCCCTCCTTGGACTTTAGGAAAGTTCTTGCGCTGTTCAAGGATATGTATCCTGATCAGTTTGTTTCTGCAGCCCCACGCTCTCCTCCATCTGAGTTCGCTTTAGGCACGCAGTCATCCGCGCCTGCCTTTACGAAGCTCGTCCTCGCCCGCTCGTCCAAGAGAGCTTTAAGAGGTTGGGAGATTGGATGCAGTCACTCGCTTCCAGATCGAGCGTCTGGTATGCCACGGGAGAAGTTCTCGGCTTGGGAGTTCCGGCCTCTGCCCAGGGCGACTTCTCAAGTCTAGTAGACTCTCCTCGCAGGCTGGCCATGAGACGCTCCAAGATTTGTTGGACTCCTTCAGATTTAGACCATCTGATGAAAGGAGTGTTCAGAGCTTTTTTGGATTGGTGCTTGGGAGCGTTGAGCAGGAAGACCTCCCCTTCTGACAAGGAAACTTCCATGCTCATTATGTCCTGCATGGACAAGGCCATACGGGACGATTCCAGTGAGCTTGCGGCTTCGTTCGTTTCCGGGGTCCTCAAGAAACGAGAAAACCTTTGCTCCTTCTTGTCAGCTTGAGTAACACAATGTCAGAGATCGGAACTTATGTTTGCTCCTCTCTCGAAGTGCCTTTTCCTAGAGGAGTTGATCAAGGAGATTGCTGCCTCCTTGATTCAAAAAGACACGCATGACCTGGTTGCGTCATCTGCACGCAAAGCCACCCCTTTGCCTTCCGTGTCTAGACCCAGGATGGATACTCCAGCGTCAAGATTTATTCCGCCCTTTCGTGGCAGAGCCTCCAGCAGAGGAGGTGCTCGTGCCGAAGGGAAACGTGGGAGCAAGAAGAAAGGTACCAAGTCCTTTAGAGGCAGAGTCTGACTGCCACCTTCTTCAGACAGCAGTGGGAGCCAGACTCAAGAACTACTGGCAGTCCTGGGAGAACAGGGGCGCAGATGCACAATCTGTGAAGTTGCTCAGAGAAGGGTACAAGATCCCATTCTTGCGCAAGCCCCCTCTAGCAACAACTCCCATCGACCTCTCTCCCAGGTACAGAGAGGAGGACAAGAGACTAGCTTTGAAGCAAGAGGTGTCTCTCTTACTAGAAAAGGGAGCGGTAGTCAAAGTCCGGGACCATCAATCCCCGGGCTTCTACAACCGTCTCTTCTTAGTGGTAAAGAAGACAGGAGGGTGGAAACCGGTGCTAGACGTCAGTGCTCTGAATGTCTTTGTCACAAAGCAGACGTTCGCCATGGAGACGACAAAGTCTGTTCTAGCAGTGGTCAGGAAGGAAGACTGGATGGTCTCTTTAGACCTCAAGGACGCTTACTTTCACGTCCCCATCCACCCAGATTCCCAACCTTTTCTAAGGTTCGTTTACGGGAAGGTTGTCTACCAATTTCAAGCCCTGTGCTTTGGCCTAAGCACGGCGCCTCTTGTCTTTACGAAACTGATGAGGAATATTGCCAAATTCCTGCATTTAGCAGACATCAGAGCCTCCCTCTATTTGGACGACTGGCTTCTAAGAGCTTCTTCCAGTCGTCGCTGTCTGGAGAATCTAAAGTGGACTCTAGATCTGACCAAGGAATTGGGTCTCCTGGTCAATATGGAAAAGTCCCAACTGATCCCATCCCAAACTATAGTGTACCTAGGGATGGAGATTCACAGTCAAGCTTTTCGGGCTTTTCCGTCGGCCCCCAGAATAAGTCAAGCCCAAGGATGCATCCAGAACATGCTAAAGAAGGACCGATGTTCAGTCAGACAGTGGATGAGTCTGATAGGGACGCTTTCATCACTGGACCAGTTCATTGCGTTAGGGAGACTGCACCTCCGTCCCCTTCAATTTCACCTAGCTGTTCACTGGAGAAAGGACAAGATGCTAGAAGCGGTCTCGATCCCTATTTCCGAGAAGATGAAGTCATCACTGACTTGGTGGAAGGACAACATCAACCTCAGAGAGGGTCTGCCCCTGACTGTTCAGACCCCCAACCACGTTCTCTTCTCGGACGCATCGGACACGGGCTGGGGTGCGACATTAGACGGTCGGGAATGCTCAGGCACTTGGAACTCGGAGCAAAGAACGTTACATATCAACTGCAAGGAGCTACTGGCAGTTCATCTGGCCTTGAAAAGCTTCAAGTCCCTCCTTCTAGGCAAGGTGGTGGAGGTGAACTCCGACAACACCACAGCCTTGGCGTACATCTCCAAGCAAGGAGGGACCCATTCTATGACGTTGTACGAGATCGCAAGGGACCTCCTCACCTGGTCAAGAGATCTAAACCTATCTCTAGTAACGAGGTTCATTCAAGGCAACATGAATGTCATGGCGGACCGCCTCAGTCGGAAGGGTCAAATCATCCCAACAGAATGGACCCTTCACAAGAATGTATGCAAGAGACTATGGGCCACATGGGGCCAACCTACCATAGATCTCTTAGCAACTTCGATGACCAAGAGGCTCCTAAATTATTGCTTGCCAATCCCGGACCCAGCAGCAGTTCATATAGATGCTTTTCTACTGGATTGGTCTCATCTAGACCTTTATGCATTCCCCCCGTTCAAGATTGTCAACAAGGTACTGCAGAAGTTCGCCTCTCACGAAGGGACAAGGTTGACGTTGGTTGCTCCCCTCTGGCCCGCGAGATAATGGTTCACCGAGGTACTGCAATGGCTGGTGGACGTTCCCAGAACTCTTCCTCTAAGAGTGGACCTTCTACGTCAGCCACACGTAAAGAAGGTACACCCAAGCCTCCACGCTCTTCGTCTGACTGCCTTCAGACTATCGAAAGACTCTCGAGAGCTAGAGGCTTTTCGAAGGAGGCAGCCAGGGCGATTGCTAGAGCAAGGAGGACATCCACTCTTAGAGTCTACCAGTCGAAGTGGGAAGTCTTCCGAAGCTGGTGCAAGTCGGTATCAGTATCCTCAACCAGTACCTCTGTAACTCAAATAGCTGACTTCCTTTTATACCTGAGGAAGGAAAGATCTCTTTCAGCTCCCACGATCAAGGGTTACAGAAGCATGTTGGCAGCAGTCTTCCATCACAGAGGCTTAGATCTTTCCAACAACAAAGATCTACAGGACCTCCTTAAGTCTTTTGAGACCTCGAAGGAGCGTCGTTTGGCCACACCAGGTTGGAATTTAGACGTGGTACTAAGATTCCTTATGTCAGAAAGGTTCGAGCCACTACAATCAGCCTCCTTTAAAGATCTCACTTTAAAGACTCTTTTCCTCGTCTGCTTAGCAACAGCTAAATGAGTCAGTGAGATACACGCCTTCAGCAGGAACATCGGATTTTCATCTGAAACGGCTACATGTTCTTTACAGCTTGGTTTTCTAGCCAAAAACGAACTACCTTCTCGTCCTTGGCCGAAATCGTTCGATATTCCAAGCCTTTCTAATTTGGTTGGAAATGAACTAGAAAGAGTCTTATGCCCTGTTAGAGCTCTTAAGTTCTATTTAAGACGAACTAAACCTTTATGAGGACAGTCAGAAGCTTTATGGTGTGCTATTAAGAAACCTTCTTTACCTATGTCGAAGAATGCAGTTTCCTATTATATCAGACTGTTGATACGAGAAGCTCATTCCCATCTGAATGAGGAAGACCATGCTTTGCTGAAGGTAAGGACACATGAAGTTAGAGCTGTCGCAACTTCAGTGGCCTTCAAACAAAACAGATCTCTGCAGAGTATAATGGACGCAACCTATTGGAGAAGCAAGTCAGTGTTCGCGTCTTTTTATCTTAAAGATGTCCAGTCTCTTTACGAGAACTGCTACACCCTGGGACCATTCGTAGCAGCGAGTGTAGTAGTGGGTGAGGGCTCAACCACTACATTCCCCTAATTCCATAACCTTTTTAATCTTTCTCTTGAAATGTTTTTTATTGTTGTTTTTGGGTTGTCCGGAAGGCTAAGAAGCCTTTCGCATCCTGGTTGATTTGGCGGGTGGTCAAATTCTTTTCTTGAGAAGCGCCTAGATTAGAGGTTTTGATGAGGTCCTTTAGTATGGGTTGCAACCCTTGATACTTCAGCTCCTAGGAGTCGCTCAGCATCCTATGAGGATCGCGAGGCTCAGTAAGGAAGACGTACTTAAAAAGGCAGAGTAATTGTTCAAGTCGACTTCCTTACCAGGTACTTATTTATTTTATGTTTGTTATTTTGAATAACTGCTAAAATGAAATACAAAATACTTAGCTCTTAATAATGTAAACATGTAATGCTGGTCTCTACCCACCCCCCTGGGTGTGAATCAGCTTATATGATCACCGGCTAAGTTTAGTATTGAAAAATGTTATTTTTATTAATAAAATAAATTTTTGAATATACTTACCCGGTGATCATATATTAAAGGACCCTCCCTTCCTCCCCAATAGAGACCCAGTGGACCGAGGAGAAAATTGGTTCTGTGTTTACATGGAGTACTTGAGTACCTGCTCGACAGATGGCGCTGTTGATGTACACCCCCACCTATATAGCGATCGCTGGCGTATTTTGTCCTTAGGTTTTTCTGTCGGGCAGCAGAGCTGACAGCTTATATGATCACCGGGTAAGTATATTCAAAAATTTATTTTATTAATAAAAATAACATATTTATTTATTTATTTATTTATCGTGCTAGGCGGTATATCTTAGCAATCCATGTTTGCCAACGGTTATACTCGTATAAGTGATGAGCAACTTGGAGTAATGAGAGCTTTGGGGGCGGAGGAAATGCCCCCCTAAATCTCGAAGTCACTGTCAGCAAGGTGACGGATGTGTTTAAGGCGATGGACAAACGGCTTATACTCCTGACGCCTGGTGGATGATCTTACTAGAATTAGTATGGACCGGGGGGGGGGTCGCTTACCTTAGTTAGATAGGCACTGCGCATCACAAGGAACTGGCTAACCTTTGATGTACCTCGCCAATGAATCGTCTATGGATAGAGAAGATGAAAGAATGGCCCCCAGTCCCGGGCGTAGCGGGGTGCTAAGAATCTCCCGGTTTATAAATGCTAAAGAAAAATTGAAAATAGGTAATTAGAATGTTAAAACCATGAATCAGATTGGGAAGTTACAGCAAGTGGAGAGTAAATTTATGAAATATAGTTTGTATATCTTGACCCTAAGTGAAACATGTAAGGGGATTGGTAAGGAAATTTTACACTAAGGGAATATATATATTTACTCAGGAAGATCAGAGGGAGTTGGAAGAGAAGGGGTAGGAATGATGATGACACCAAGAGCAGAAAAGGCATTAACCGAGTGGAGAGCTGTAAATAGTAGATTGTTACTAGCAAAATTCAAATCAAAGCAGTGCAATGTGAGTATTATAATTTGCTATGCCCCAACAAATGATTTCCCAGAAGAAAGGAAAGATGAATACTATGAAAAACTGCAGAGGATAATAGATGAGATCCCTGAAAGAGAGATGAAATTGTAATTGGCGACTTGAATGATAGAGAATGTGATAGGTGTCAAGGGTCTTGGCAGAGTTGTAAATGAAAATGGAGCACATTTCATAAGTTTCTGTTCAGCAAACAATCTTGTCTTTGGAGGTACTCTGTTCCAACATGAGAACATCCACAAGTATACATGGACTTCACCATGTGGCAATTGCAAAAATCAGATAGATCACATTGCCATTAATAAAGAGAGAGGAGGACTCTGAGAAATGTAAGAAGCTATAGAGGTGCAGATATTGGTAGTGATCACCAGCTCCTCATTGCCACACTGAAGTTAAAACCGAAAGCACCCAACAGAATGATAGATAGAATACCTAGGTTTGATACAACTAAGCTTCTAGAGGAAGAGCACGGAGAAACATTTGCAATAGAATGTATAAATCGATTTGCAGTCTGAGACTTTAAGCAACGAAGATCAGACAATTAATGAAGATGGGTGTGATATTAAGAACATATATCAGTCAGTTGGTAGTGAAGTCTTGGGACAGACAGTTAAGAGGAAAAAGCCATTGATATCGAATGATACTTGGGATACTATAGAAAGGAGACAAAAGACAGAAATTGATTGTTGAAAGGTTTTGAGGAAGGAATGACAATTACTAGGTAGACCATGCTAACTATTCCAGCATAGACATAGAGGTCAAATCTCGACTGGGGCAAAGAAGAAGCAAATACAGTAATACCTTGAGATATAAGTGTCCCAACATAGAGAAATTTGAGATACGAGGAGAGTTCCGAGCGAATTTTTGTCCTGAGGTGCGAGAAAAAATTTGAGATACGTGGTAGTTCCCTATGCGGCTGCCAGGTGGCAGTGTGTGCGAGAGGCTTCTCACCAGGACAGCATCGTTCGGTATTTCCTGTCGGATCTCAGTCGCATAAAGTTTATCTCCGAGCACCAGCTGTAGTGTGGTTTTTTGCGTTAATTGGTACTGAATTATGTGACTAAGCAATGGGTTCAAAGCAAGCGAGTGCAAACAAGGGTAGTGAAAATAAAAAGCGCATGATGGCAATGGATATTAAGCATGAAATAATCGAAAAATATGAGAGTGGCGTAAGAGTGACTGAGCTGGCACACCAATATTTTTAAGTTAAATTTAAAGTTGCTAATTATATTTAAGTTAAATTTAAGGTTGCTATTTTCATTAAAGTTAAATTTATGTTAACATAGTGTTTCAAAAGTGTTGCGTACCGAACATGTTGCTGTCAAGTGTCTCTCCTCCCCATCCTCTCTCCCTCCTCCTCCTACGCACACACCACCGTTAGCTGCTACCGTCTGCGTCGAAGGTAAGAACTCCATAGTGTTACATTTTATTGAGCATCATGACCAGTTCATAGGTATTTATTTTGTGAGTGTAGAATGTTAATTAGAACAATCGAAAACATGTTTTTCCACTGTAATATACTGTTTTTAGGGTTTTTTTTCAGAGGGTGGGAACGTAACAATTTTTCTTTAGTTATTTTATATGGGAAATATTCATCTGAGATACGAGCAAACTGACACACGAGCTTGGTCCCGGAATGCATTAAACTCTTATCTCAAGGTATTACTGTACCAGTCAAAAAGAGAGAGAACTCTGTTATAGCAACAGAAGATGAAGAAAGACAACGTTGGATGGAACACTTTAGTGAGGTTATGAATAGGACATATGAAGGGAATAATTTGATTGATATAACTGAAGCTGATGAAGACCTTGATGTGCCCATGAATGAATTCAGTGTGTTTGAAGTCGAAGCTATCCTTAAAAAACTAAAGAGATAGAAAGCCCCTGAATACAATGGAATAACTGCTGAGATGATACTGGCCGAAAATGAAATGCCTCCCAGACTACTTACAAGATTATTTTGTAGAATGGGGCATGAAGAGGCAACACCTGATGAATGGGAGTTAGGAGTGTTGGTGAAAATATTTAGAAAGGGAGACCTGACTGATTGCAATAATTAGAGGCATAACACTTACATCAGTTATGAAGATATATAGTATGCTTATTCTTAAGAGACTGGAGAGAAAGATTGATGAAAAGCTGAGAGATGAGCCAGCAGGATTTAGAAAAGGTAGAAGTTGCACTGGCCAAATTTTAATTTTTTAGACATGTACAGTAATGCGTAGAATATAAAAATCCCCTTTTGATGGCATTTGTGGACTATGATAAAGCCTTTGATAGTGTGCACCGACCAGTTTTGTGGAGAATCCTGCGTTATCATGCAATTCCTCTTAAATATGTAAATTTAATTAAGTCTGCTCATGAGCATAGCAAGAGCAAAGTTAATGTTAATGGGCTCATATCAAATGCATTTCCAGTGAACAGTGGAGTACTCCAAGAGAAGTTGTCTCCTATGTTGTTTATCCTCCTCATGGAGGCAAAAGAGCGTGCTAGAAATAGGAATGAATGGCGAGCGATTGTGACGCAGTTCCGGTAGGCCCTGCTGCTTCCTCCGATGCCTTAGATGACCGCGGAGGTAGTAGCAGTAGGGGATTCAGCATTATGAAGCTTCATCTGTGGTGGATAATGTGGGAGGTTGGGCTGTGGCACCCTAGCAGTACCAGCTGAACTCAGTTGAGTCCCTTGTTAGGCTGGGAAGAAAGTAGAGAGTAGAGGTCCCCTTTTTTGTTTTGTTTCATTTGTTGATGTCGGCTACCCCCCAAAATTGGGGGAAGTGCCTTGGTATATATATGTATGATGTATGGACTGTAATGTGTAGAACAGTCAGAAATGGTGAAGGATTGGACTGGATTGGTGATAGGAATTTAGCAGACGTAGAGTATGCTGATGATGCTGTCCTTTTTAGCAGAACATCACAGGATTTGCAATGCTTGTGTACCAGAATGTATGAAATATCACACGAGGTGGGGCTGAAGATAAATAGAAGAAAGACAGAGATGATGAGAACGGAGTATGCAATGGAAGATGAAATATTATTGGAAGGAGAAAGGATTAATGAGGTAGAATCATTTAAGCATTTAGGAACAATGATCTCCAATATAGGGTCTTTAGAATTAGAGTTTAGTGAAAGATTGAAAAAGGCAAATCAGACAATGGCTAGGTTAAGTAAAATTTGGTCGAGAATAAAGCCCTCAGAAGGATATTAGGAGTTGAATGGCTGGACAGGATTAGAAATGAAACTAGAAGAGAGATTACTCAAGTACTATACAGTATGTGGATGAGATCATGATGAGGGGTAGAATGAGATGGTTTGGACATGCTCTTCGCACTCCCCAAGAGAGATTAGTTCACCAAATGTTCAACTGTGCTCCACAAGGCACTAGAAGAATTGTAAGACCCAGGCCTACGTGGCTTAGAACTATAAAGTGTGAAATAGGAGATGATGAAAGGAGAAGTATTGAATTAAAAGCTCAAGACAGACGACTGGCAAAATCTAACCAAGGCCCTTTAGCGTCATTAGGCATATACTGTACAGTATGTCTATGTATATATATATATATATATATATATATATATATATATATATATATATATATATATATATATATATATATATATATATATATATATATATATATATATATATATATATATATATATATATATATATATATATATATATATATATGTGTGTGTGTGTGTGTGTGTATAGAAGGTATATACAGTATACTGAACAGTATACACATTCGATAAAGAAGAATAGCTTTATGAAAAGGAAAAAGGCTTGTGGAGCAAGTTTTTCTTATGTGATAATTTTGGAAGTAAAGACAAAAACTGCATTAGATGATGTGTAAGATACTTGGAATATGTGGAATAGCTGATGATTTGTTTAGAGTAATTGAATCTTCATGATAAAAGCAGTATGTGTAGGAGAAAATGAGCTATGTCTCCATGCCTGTTCAACATCTTTATAAACACAGTGATTCAAGAGATCAGAGAAAGAAAACTAGATACTAAGTCATATTAAGATAAAAAGAGGCATAAGTAAATTTGAGCACTTCTAAAGTTATAAGGGTAATGGAAACCATGAAAAGGGAGTATATTAGTGGTAGTGTGGATGATGGAGGAATGGAAATGTTGAATGCATATCATTAGTTGTGTTTAAATATAATTGATGATGTCACATTGAGAGAAGTTAGTCACTGAAAATATAAGCAATGAGGAAGTTTGCAAAAGATTGGGAGAAAACTTCAATTAATGTCTTTTAAAGCCTCGAGTAAATTTACGAAATGATAATCGAGCCACCTCTTTCACGTTAGTCAATAAAAAAAAATTAGGATGAAGCTGGTGATTTTTATAAAAGTAATAAAAAGTTTATGCAAATGGACGGATTAGAGAATTTTCAGGTGACATTCAAAAAGGATAAGGACAACATGTTTTGAAAGTGTGTAATTCACAGATGCTGGGAGATTTGAAATGAATGCCAAGAAATGGTTGGATAGCTGGAGTGAAAGATGTAGTGGACACTATGGGCCATGACATACAAGAAGCACAAAGGGTACGCAGGGTATGGATGAATGGTACAGTGTGTGTGTAGGGGATTTGAAAGTACTGCTAGTAATCCTTCCTCATAAGTGTAAGAGGCTACTACTGTACTGTTGCTCTGTTGTTGAATTTTATTATAGGGGTGTTAGTATGTATGTGTGTATGTGCACACACACACACACATATATATATATATATATATATATATATATATATATATATATATATATATATATATATATATATATATATATAAGACAATATCTGGATTCTCAGATGCTATTGTCTTTGAGAGATTAAGCCTCGAGACTCTGATCCCGAGGTCGTTAAGAGAATCGAGACATTAATGTATTTATATATATATATATATATATATATATATATATATATATATATATATATATATATATATATATATATATATATTATATATATATATATATCCACACTTTTGCAAGAGGTGCATTTTCAGTAGCAATCAATATATATAGGTACAGTAGTAGGTTTGCCGGGGGCACCAGCCACCCATTGAGATACTACTACTAGAGAAATATGGGGTCTTCTGATTGGCTAGACAGTACTATATTGGATCCTTCTCTCTGTTTATGGTTTATTTTCCCTTTTCCACACACGCACACATTAATTAGTTTGGCCTATTTTCATATTCTCCTTTGTACAACACTGAGATTACCAAACAATCCGTACCCAAAAGGACCTTGATCTGTTCTACAGGAGTACCGAGTGATTCAAAATGTGCGCTGAGCACTATATTGTTTTCAGATTCTGTATAAGTTAATTTTAACCTCATTAGTTTTTCACCTTTAAAGTTTGAATTTATACCCACCGCTTTTTTTTTACTTGTATCCTTTTCTAATTGCATTATTTTACTTTTAACACCGCCATTACCACTATTGTTAGAAATATTACTGTTATATTTACTATTATTACTTTTGCTATAGTTAATATCATCATTGTTTTTTATTACTACTATTATTGCTATTACTTTTATTGTCCTTATCATTTCTGTATTGTAATTACAACATTTATTACATAGTTTCTGGTTTTTACAACGGTTTCCACCTTTCACACTAACAAAATATTTTCAATTTTGCATTTTTCATCATATCGTTACTAAACTATTACTTACTAATTATAACTGTGGTTACGTTTCATGAACGCAAATCCTATATATCACTTTGATCCTGATGAAAACTTTGAGATCTTGTTAGCATTTGATTTCTTTTCTTGTAAATATTACACTACTGACACATTTAATGAATCTCTATAATCATATGCAGCAATGCCTTTCATTAATAAGCTTTAATATTCAAAGTTTCAAGAAAAATCATGACGCATTTACTGGCTATTTAAAAAACTGCAACCATTAATTTGATATAGTATTGACTGAAACATGGGCTAAGGAAGAAATTCATTGCGTGAATTATCTTCCTGGATGTAATGCATAACGGTTTCTATACCCAATTCATCTCATAAAGCAGTAATTTTGGGTATCTATAGACGTCCAGCAGGTGACGGAAAATATGCATTTCGACTTTAGAGGCGGTGCTGAGAAATCCAGGTATCTCCCCTGTGGATTCAATTGTCACTGGGGACTTTAAACATCTGCTTAATGAGGGAAGGGGAGAGCGAGACCACCCGGAGACTGATAGTTCAATGCGATCTTTTGACTTCCTCCCGTCAATAACTAGACCAACAAGAGTTGGTTAGAATGACTCGCTTTCTTCTATCGACCATATTTGGGCCAATAATAATCTTGTTAGTAATGGTGGGATATTCTTGGCAGCTATCACAGATCGTTTTCCAATTTTCTGTAGTCTTTTAATGCCTAAATCAAACAACGTAGACAACAACAACAAAAATTGATTTAGAGACATGAGTGAAGTAAATGATAGGAAATTCAAAGAACTCCTCAAGGGTAAAGACTGGTCCGAATATGGCCAAGCCTCATTAGATCCTCACCTGGGTGCGGCCTCCCTTACGGATAGAATGGAGCTGTAGTGTGAATTGGTAACTGTGACTGCTGGTGTTTGTATGCTTGCTTGGCAACATTGAGTCTCTAACACTGTACCGGCTTGGCCAACACCTTGCCACAACTTTAAGCTGAATAAAGCCAACGTTCCAGCAACTGTGTTTGGTATTCCACAATTTATTCAGCTTATTATTCAACATGGACAAGTTTCTAAGGCCCAGCCCAATTGATGTGGACCCAGAATCAGCCGATGCAGAGGACAAATGGATTATGTGGCATGATAACTTTGAGGCGTTCTGTGCGGCCATCAACCCGGACTTAAATCCAGATAAGTTGGCCTTGCTTCGTGCTCACGTATCTTGTAAACTGTTTAAGATAATCAAAAGTGCCACCACATATGCCACTGCCATAAGCCTGTTGAAGGCTAGATTTGTGAAACAGAAAAGTGAAGTGTTTGCCAGATACAAATTAGCCACCTGCAAGCAACAGAGTGGTGAGACTCTAGACGCTTTTTTGGATAACCTCAAAGGTCTGGCCTCGGAATGTAGCTTCACTGATTGTACAGCCGCTCAAGCTGAAGAACTGGCCATCAGAGATTCATACATCACGGGTATGGCATCTAATGCAATCCGACAGAGACTGTTAGAGAACTTATCCTTGGACTTATCCACAGCTGTGAAACAAGCCCGTGCACTGGAAATGGCTCAACTGCACTCAGCGTCTTATGCAAGTGAAACCAATACCACAGTGGCAGCATTGATAGATGATCAGGCAAAACCCGAAATGGATCCCAACAGTTTTCCGATCGAAATGAGTGACTCCCTGAATCCAAGTGAGTGTGCTGCCGCCGTCAGCGGTCAGAGGTGCTTCTTTTGTGGAGGATCCCTTCATCCCAGAGCCCACTGCCCAGCCAAGAAAGCCTCGTGTTCCAACTGTCAGAAGGTAGGTCATTATGCTCGTGTCTGCAAGTCCCAAAGAAAACGATGGAACAATAATGGTAAATCAACTAACTCTAATCTTGTAGCTGGAGTTGTCCCAGACAATCTCCCACAGTCCATCCCTGCTTCCTTAACAGGGGCCGCTGTGACTGCAGCTTCCCCTGCACTACGAAGTGTTTACAAAACTGTCCTACCTGTAGAACTGAATGGAGGGGAGGCCCTGGACGGGCTGGTCGACACTGGAGCATTTAAAAGCTTTATAGATGCCAAAGTAGCTAGGGCTATGAACTCAGTGACTCGTTCTTCAGCCTGCAGCATAACCATGGCTAATGCCAAACAGACAATGAAACGCTTTCAAGAAACTGCATTGAAGTATGGACTTACCATAAATGACAAGAAAAGTGTTTATGCTCAAACATCAATCTCTATTTTGGGCCATGTAGTGAATGATCACCAAGTCCTACCTGACCCGGAAAGAATGCGTCCATTGCTGGAGATGAACCCTCCGGACAGTACCCCTAGTCTCAAAAGAACGTTAGGACTCTTATCCCACTATGCGAAGTGGGTACCGAACTTCTCCCAGAAAATTCGACCTTTAGTCGGAGTGAAAACTTTCCCGATGGCCAAATCCGCAGAACAAGCACTCGAAGAACTAAAGAATGAAATATCTCGAGCTTCACTTGCTGCTATAGATGACGAAGCAGTCTTTGTAGTCGAAACAGACGCCTCTGCTGACGCCGTTGCAGCCTCATTGACACAAGAAGGAAAACCAGTGGCCTTCTTTTCTCGCTCGCTCTCAGAATCGGAGAAACGACAATCGGCAGTGGAACGCGAAGCATGTGCTATCGTAGAAGCCATCAAGAAATGGCGACACTTTCTGCTTGGACGTAAATTTAGACTCATAACTGATCAGCAATCGGTGCGTTTCATGTTTGACGCTAAGAACCATGGCAAAATCAAGAATGAAAAAATAATGCGGTGGAGGCTGGAACTGAGTTGTTTCAACTTCGACATCACATACAGACCTGGATCAAAGAACCAAGTAGCAGACGCTCTCTCTCGTGCCTCGGGATGTGTGGCTTCACTTACCTGTACTCAAGGAGACGAGCTGACTCAGCTTCACGAGCACCTGTGCCATCCAGGAATCAGAAGGATGACCCACATCATAAGACAGAGAAACTTACCCTTTACCATTGAAGAAGCTCGGACTGTCATACGTAAATGTCAAACCTGTGCTAAGATCAAACCTAAGTTCTCCAAAGAAACAGGAACATTGATAAAAGCTACCAGGCCATTCGAGCGTCTGGCTATCGACTTCAAAGGTCCGATGCCGTCCACCACAAAGAACAAATACATTCTCAACATAATTGACGAGTACAGCAGATTTCCGTTCGCCTTTGCAACAGAAGACACCTCAGCGAGTACCACCATTAAATGTTTGTCTACTCTCTTTTCAGTTTGGGGCCTGCCCGAGTACATTCATTCAGACAGGGGACCTGCTTTCGTGTCGTCAGAGTACCAAAAGTTCCTTCATGACCGTGGAGTGGCTACAAGCTACTCGTCTGCGTATAACCCCCGTGGCAATGGCCAGATCGAGAGAGCCAATGGAACTTTGTGGCGCACCGTAAGGTTAGCTCTCGCTTCTCTCTCCCTCCCTATAGAAATGTGGGAGGCTGTCCTGGATCAAGCATTACACAGCATGAGGTCCCTTCTGTGCGTCACTACGAACCAAACACCGCATGAGCGCATGTTCCTGCACCCCAGGAAAGCAACATACGGGCAGGCGGCTCCATCATGGATGACAGAAAATGAACAAGCTCTTCTAAAGAAAACGGTTAGGAAATCCAAGTACGAACCTGAGGTCGAGGAAGTTAGACTCCTGCATGTCAACCCACAATGGGTTCGTGTTGCACACCAAGACGGCAAGGAATCCACTGTGTCGACTCGTCACCTGGCTCCTGCAGCTAAAGTATTCAGTCCAAACACCTGTCACGATAAAGGAAGCCGTCATATCTTCAACATGCGAGAGAATGGTAAGACTCCCATTAATCAAGGACCCACCCTCCCACCTGGAGACCCCAGCCAGAGAATGGAAAGAAGTCAAGTGGATACAAAACAAGACCAGGGGAGGGAGCCCGTAACCGAACCGCAACAAACCACAGAACCGCCCACCCCGGGAAAGGTACCGTCGAAAGGAACACCCACAGAAACGCCAACCTCAGAGGCGCCTCAACGCTCAAGTCGCACTAGGCGCCCTCCAGGCTATCTCTCAGATTTTGTCCTAGATGAGTGGGAGTAGTATGGGTGGTAAGTGTCCTTATGTCAATGTGTTCATTATGAATTAGTAGTTATAGGGCCCATTGTTACCAATGTGTTTTTTATGGTAAGTGTCCTTATGTCAATGTGTTTATTATGAATTAGTAGTTATAGGGCCCATTGTTACCCATGTGTTTTTTTTATGTGAGATGAGCCCAGTTATCATATAAAATAAGTACTCATGAGTTTTGTAATATGATATGAAATTTGTAGTGCCAATAAGGTGAGCCTTGTAATGCAAATGCGATGTAAGAATAATTACAGTTGGTGTGAAATCAGTGAATTCATGTTTTGTTATGATGCAGATGTGTACTCTACTATATGTTCTTCTTCTCAGTGGGGGTGAATGTAGTGTGAATTGGTAACTGTGACTGCTGGTGTTTGTATGCTTGCTTGGCAACATTGAGTCTCTAACACTGTACCGGCTTGGCCAACACCTTGCCACAACTTTAAGCTGAATAAAGCCAACGTTCCAGCAACTGTGTTTGGTATTCCACAGGAGCTTTTTCAATAAAGGCTCTCCCCTGAAAACTAAATATGTAATAGTTGAAAGATTGGCGATTAAGTGGCTCTCCAAAGGACTACAGTACTTAGATCAATTAACATTAAACACTATCTCTCGACCAATGAAATTTGGTGCTTATAGTGCCCAACGCTATAGTAACTCTTGTAACATGTTGCTTACACTAATTCGTGCGACAAAGAAAAAATATTTTGAGAGTTCCTAATATTTTGAGAGTTCCTTTGATCAACTGAAAGAATGCTAAAAAAAATCCTGGGATCTCATTAACTGGTCCCTCTGGCCTGACAAGGAAAAGTGCACGTCACTGAGTAAACTCAACCATCATAAGGGCTTAACCATTACTGACAGCCAACAGATTACAAATTCTTTTAATATTCATTTCTATAACAATAACATTACTCTCAGAGATGCCCTGCCACAAAATAATCATTTAGATTTTCATTCCTATTTGCCTCTTTTAAATCAACAGTTTATCCATTTGGCCCTATCTTCTCCGCTTGAAATAATCATTATAAAAAAACTAAAGAACAAAAAAGCAAATATTCATCCCCCCCTACTAGACTATATAATATAATGCTAGCTTACTTGCCATTCAGATATCCTTGTTGTCCAACCTGTATTGCCTCTGGCATTTATCCTGATATTTTGAAAATAACTTGCGTTACTATTACTGTTACATAAGTCTGGTGATGAATTGGATGTCAATAACTATAGACCAATAAGTTGCCTTCTCCTGTTGAATAAGATTTTTGAAAAATTATTATACAGTCGACGACTTTCTTAATTAGATGTAATATCTTTTCTGCCTGTCATTATGGCTTCCTGCGTGGCGTCAGTACAGGTGATGCTGTTAATGATCTCGAAAATATCTACAATATTATGAATAAGAATTAATACCTTGGTGCAGTCTTTTTAGAGTTGAGTAAAGCCTTTGGCACTATGTCTCATGATGTGCTTTTTACAAAGCTCGAGCATTATGGAATACATGGAATTGCATTACGCTTACTAAAATCTTACTGGAGTTGAAAACAATTTGTGGTGGATAATGGGGGAGGGTTGGATGTGGCACCTAGCAGTACCAGCCGAACTTGGTTGAGTCCCTCGTCAGGCTGGGAGGAGCGTAGAGAGGAAAGGTCCCCTTTTTTATTTTGTTTGATGTCGACTACCCCCAAAATTGGAAAAAAGTGCCTTGGTAGCCTATATATATATATATATATATATATATATATATATATATATATATATATATATATATATATATATATATATATTAGATTTGCCAAGGCACCAGCTACCTGTGGAGATACTACTGCTAGAGAGTTAATGCGTTCTTTGACTGGCTAGACAGTACTTTATTGGATCCCTTTCTTTGGTTATGGCTCATTTTTCATTTGCCTCCACATACACTGAATAATCTGGTCTATTTTTTCCACATCTCCTCTGTCTTCATACGCCTGACAACACAGATTACCAAATAATTCTTCTTTGCTCAAGGGGTTAAGTACAGCACTGTAATTGTTCTGTGACTAGTTTCCTATTGGCAAGGGTAGAAGAAACTCTAGCTATGGTAAGCAGCTCTTCCAGGAGGCAACTCCAAAATCGAACCATTGTTCTCTAGTCTTAGGTAGTGACATAGCCTCTGTACCATAGTCTTGCACTTCGTCGCTTCTCTTGTAGTTTATTTTCTTGTTTTCCTCACTTGGCTATTTTTCCCCGTTGGAGCCTTTGGGCTTTTAATATCCTTCTAACTAGGGTTGTAGCTTGGCCAATAATAATAATAATATATAGGTGATAAGTTGACCAGTCTATTGAGTCTTTCCCAACTAGGGTTGTAGCTTGGCTAGTAATAACAATAATAGTAAAAAAAACAGGAAAGTGACTGGCCAGATATTACTACATTGGATCCCTCACTGATTACAGCTGATTTTACGTTTTCCTTATATATACACAGAGTAGGCCCACTCTTGCGTATTCATTACACATTCTCCTATTCCATCCTACACCTATCAATATTAAGATAAGAGAAAGATTCTTCATTCAAACGGTTAATTACTTCTCTGTAATTGTTCAGTGGCTAACGATAGAAGAAACTTTAGCTATGGTAAGCAGCTCTTATATACGGGGAACACTCCAAAACCATTGCTCTATTCTCTTGGGTAGTGTCATAGCCTCTGTGCCAAGTTCTATTTTGTGCTCTGTACCATGGCCTTTCTAGAGGGTACACCCATGCACACCAGTATTGTTTCCTTATTTATTTTCCTCAATGGACTGCTTTCCGTGTTGGGGCCCTTGTTTTTAAAGCATCCTGATTTTCCAAAAAAGGCTGTAGTTGGGCACATAGTGTGAATGACATATAATAAATAGATGGACATTTAAAGTAACAGAATGGTTTCCTAGAGATTGCAAAAGAAGCAGGAGAGAATGAAGAGGAGACGATGGATTGATGAACCAAGAAAATTTGCTGGTGTGGACTCTCATAGTAAGACCACAAACAGACGCAAGTGGAAGAATATGTCTGAGACCTTTGTTCTGCAATGAAATAGTAACGGCTGATGATGTCAGTATATTAGCGTTATCTGTTAGAACACATCATCGAAGCACTCAGAAAATAAGTCTCCAGATGCTTCTTGAAAGCCTTAATCTTTTAAGTCTTTCGGAATTTGAATGATTTTAACTAGCTTTTACTCAAATTTTAATTTTCCAAACCCTTTAATACACGTTTAGTCTTATTTAGTCTCCTAATTACGTTAATTTGAGCTGATGGCGCAAGAGCAGGAGTACTTTCAACTTCGTTAACTAGTTCAGAGCAATTAACTTCATTTTCACGTTATAAAGGTTCGTTTATATGATTGTATAATTAATTTGTAATTTGTTGAAATAGTGTCTGATTTCCTTATATGGTTCTCGTTTGTACATTATTGCTTGTTGAGGTTTTCCCCTTGTTATCGACTAACCATCTTTTGACATTACTTTTTTTAGAATGATTTATTGTTAATTTGTTCTCTTCAGTTATTTATTTCCTTATTTCCTTTCCTCGCTGGGCTATTTTTCCCTGTTGGAGCCCCTGGGCTTATAGCATCTTGCTTTTCCAATTAGGGTTGTAGCTTGGATAGTAATAATAATAATAATAATGTAACATTTTACTAAAGTGAATGTAAATTTCAATTGCATGCAATACCTTTGAAAGTTTTCGTAAAATTTCGTCAACAATTCAATATGAATACGATAATTTTTAGTTATCGAGTGTCATACCGGATGACACATTGAAATATTTTTTTTTTTAACTTTACTGTTTCCTTATTTGCTGTAATTATATAAAAAAAAAGTTTTACAAAGGATAAGAGCTTTTCCCGTCCTAATCTATATCAACACTTTATATTCTAAACAATTTGTTCGTTCATTTTTGTATATTCTATGTGATTGCCTTTATTTATATCTTTATTTAGTCTGCCAATGCAGTTTAAACTGCCTATCACTTTTAGTATTTTTTTAATGATTATTAATAATTTTGGGCAAACAAAATAGAAGCAAAATGAAAATAAGACGAATCAATCTGAAAGGTGTCTGAACAGTGCTCTCATTTTCAAGGTAATTGCCTCAGATTGAGTAATTTTGGCTGATTTAAGGAAATTTCCAATGTTACTTTCAAGGCAATATTTTTCCTCATCGGGTAATCTTTTGATTATAGAGAAACATTGTGTATCTAAAAATTATCTTTCAGATTTTTCCCAATAACTTTTTGATAATCATGATATAATAATTTTGCGTTTTATGAGTTTGTTTTTGGTATGTAAGGTAATTTTACCAATTTTTCTAAATGTTAAGACTTGGGTAATTTCTGAGGTAAATCCTTGAACATCATATGATATGAGGTAATTTCTGAGGTAAATCCTTGAACATCATATGATATGAGATCCCTGGTCCGGTTAATCTATTATCTATTCCCTAAAGTTTACAACTTATGCAAGTCTTTACTGTTCATTGCATTCATGCATGCCATGATGCAATAACCAAAGAAACCTTGAGATTATTCTAGTAATCGGCTGAGAAACCCATCTATCTTGAATGCTGATGTGGCCTAAACCTAGACGTACTATATATAGAGATAGTGAATAGTTGACCAACGTAAGTTTACCTCTAGTGACAAGTGTTGCATTACCTTGCAAGTGATAAGCTACATTGAAGACTGACCATTAGAAGTTTTGGAGCCTTTGTAAATCAGATCTTAAGTTTAGAACGTATTCCATAGTAAATATTTTCCCATTTCGTAAGTTTTGAACATATTTTTAAATTAAGCCTAGATCTGTAATATTTGGTAATGCCTAGACTGGGTTTAGGGTCTTTCCCATCCAAAGCGAAATATAAAATTAAATGAGGACATTTAAATTATCAAACTTCATTAATTCAATTAACTTGTAGGCTAAAACTTCGAGGTGTATGTACGATAGCGGCCACCTGTATGTATGATTACGGCAAACTTAGAGTATGGCAGTGGAATGGAGGGCGTTATCCCCCCCCCCCCCGTTAGGTATGTAGGTAAAGACGCAGCATTTAGGTTAGGTTGGGGGTGGGTGGGGGAATATAGCTTAGTTGATGTCAATTTTTAATCCAAATGGGAGTAACTGGCGACTGATATACAAAGGCTCCCTAAAAGTCTGTAAAATTGAAATTTGTAAGGGAAACATACAGAACACCACCTAACCTAACATAGGAGCTGTATACTTACCTACGTGGCTACTTGGGGTGGGGTTTATGGGTATCCCACTTTACACCACCACATCCTGAACTTACCCTATGACTAAGTTTCAACCCTGTGTTTACTTCCCAATCATCCAGCTTGATGATATATTTCAGACAGACAATGTTTGTGGTGCATGTATGATAGCAGTCACATGTACCGTATGGATAATGATGGCTGACTAAGAATATGGCAGTTGCAGGGGGTATTAGCCCCTGTTAGTTAAGTAGCCAAGGACACGTCTTTTAGGGTAGTGGGTGAAGTTTAGGTTAGTTAGTGTCCATGTTTACGGATGCAGGAGGAACTGTCCGCTGATATACAACCGTATTCCCAAGAATAAAATTGATTTGACAATTATTAAGAAGAAAGTTTCTGTCTGTCCCAATTAACTACATACGTTAGATTTTTATATTAAAACTATTTTTTATAGCTTAATAAAAAAGGAATTTTTTGTGTTTATAGGTGTTTTGAACATTTTTTATAATGATTTCTGCCAGAAATCCATAGTTTTTAGTTATGGTGGGTCGAGTACCGAGTAATATTAATGAAACACGGTCAAAACACTGGGGCTCTTGTTCGCCAGGATGGGACTTTTCCTCCCAAATATTATTATTATTATTATTATTATTATTAATTGCTAAGCTACAACCCTAGTTAGGAAAGCAGGATACTATAAACCCAGGGGCCCCAATAGGAAAAATAGCCCAGTGAGGAAAGGAAAAAGAAAATAAAATATTTTAAGATCAGTAACAACATTAAAATAGATATTTCCTATATGAACTATAAAAATAACAAAACACGAGGAAGAGAAATTAGAATAGTGTGCCCAAGTGTACCCTCAAGCAAGAGAACTCTATGGAGCCATTCGTAACAGTGTTCATCGTACAGTATTACTACCTCATAATTTAATTTGAGTTAACGATTTATTGTTTTTTTTCTCTGCTCGCTTAGTTTGCGATTAAACATGATCTCACTGCTCTAATGTTCTGGCAAGTGGAACGTGTTTCGCAACACCTGTTAGCCTAGGGGGCTAGTATTTTGGTGTTAATTATCAATTATGCAAACTTAGAATTTGTTTACCTAGATTTTCCAGCGATTCTTGATTATATTAGTAATGTTTTATTGAAATATTGTATGCTGATTAAATTTTTTTTTTGTTTTTTGGAAAAATATTTTAATGTAAAATAAAACCTACATATATTCCAAATGGTGAAATTTGGCCTAGCCATTGCTTCTGGTAGCAAATACATATTAGATTCTGTTTTATGCAAAGTAAGATATGTAATAAAGTTATGATTATTAAAGCTTTGGTCAACTTGAATTTTATACTAGCTTATCAACAGCAAATGGTGGAGTGGAAGCAGATGTACGTCAGAGAGTGAATGAAGGATGCAAAGTGTTGGGGGCAGTTAAGGGAGTAGTAAAAAATAGAGGTTTGGGCATGAATGTAAAGAGAGTTCTATATGAGAAAGTGATTGTACCAACTGTGATGTATGGATCGGAGTTTTGGGGAATGAAAGTGATGGAGAGACAGAAATTGAATGTGTTTGAGATGAAGTGTCTAAGGAGTATGGCTGGTGTATCTCGAGTAGATAGGGTTAGGAACGAAGTGGTGAGGGTGAGAACGGTTGTAAGAAATGAGTTAGCGGCTAGAGTGGATATGAATGTGTTGAGGTGGTTTGGTCATGTTGAGAGAATGGAAAATGGCTGTCTGCTAAAGAAGGTGATGAATGCAAGAGTTGATGGGAGAAGTACAAGAGGAAGGCCAAGGTTTGGGTGGATGGATGGTGTGAAGAAAGCTCTGGGTGATAGGAGGATAGATGTGAGAGAGGCAAGAGAGCGTGCTAGAAATAGGAACGAATGGCGAGCGATTGTGAAGCAGTTCCGGTAGGCCCTGCTGCTTCCTCCGGTGCCTTAGATGACCGCGAAGGTAGCAGCAGTAGGGGATTCAGCATTATGAAGCTTCATCTGTGGTGGATAATGTGGGAGGTTGGGCTGTGGCACCCTAGCAGTACCAGCTGAACTCGGCTGAGTCCCAGGTTAGGCTGGAGGAACGTAGAGAGTAGTCCCCTTTTTGTTTTGTTTCTTTGTTGATGTCGGCTACCCCCAAAAATTGGGGGAAGTGCCTTTGGTATATGTATGGATGGATCAACTATACAGTAGTTTAGTAACTCAGGATTAGGCTAACAACCTATTCCAGGTTATTGAGTTCTATATAATCTTTCAAAAGGTAGGGTATGATCTGTACTCTACCTAGTTGCATTTATTGGCTCTTGCATAGGCATGGAAATCTTGTATAGCCTTTTTAATGATAATGGTATAAGAACAGTGCAGTCCTTTAGCAAACCATTGAAATATCTCTACCAATTTAGACTTACAGTACCATTGTTTAGTTTTACTGGTACCTTAATTTTCAGAACAACGGAACAGTTGGGCACGTTATGTGAGAAGAACAATTCAGTAGTTTAAATTAGGTTACATCTTGACTGCCTTTCTTAGGGGAGTCATGTATTAACCTAAACCCACAAAACCTAACTTGACTTGAGTGCTATAAATCACACAATTCCTCATTATCAGGAGAACGTGTAGACTTATTGTCTCCAATGCAAAGTGTTCAACTATTCAGCAGTTTCTACTTTTTACTTTTACTTGGTTTTTATATTATCATATATACTGTATACTTCTTACAGTCTTAATAGGCTTAGTATATAGCAGGGTCAGGTGTTAGAGTCAATTTTTTTCTGTCATGTTGAATGAAGAGTTTCTTGAGGAAGTAGATCAGTTTAAGTACTTTACTTGGGGTCTGTTGTTGCTGTAAATGGTGGAATTGAAGGAAATGTATGTCAGAGAATGAATGAAGGCTGTAAAGTGTTTTGGGGTCAGTGAAGGGAGTTAGAGGGTTAGGAATAAATGTAAAGAGAGTTCTGTATGAGAAAGTGATTGTACCAACTGTGATATGTTGTAGAGGCTGTGTAATGAGTGCAAGTGGTGTTTTCGCCAGTGATTTTAGTTTTCTGGAAGTGTTGAAAGCCTTTTAGATGCTGTCTGAGGAAAGAACTGCCAGTGGATCAGAGGTGTGGGGAATGAAATTGACAGGAATTGAATGTGTTCAAAGTGAAGTAGTATGGTTGGTGTATCTCGATTAGATAGGGTTAGAAACTAAGTAATGAGGGTGAGAACAGGTGTAAGAAATTATTTAGCAGCTAGATGGGATATGAATGAGTTGAGGTGGCTTGGCCATGTAGAGAGCATGGAAAATGGGTGTCTGCTAAAGAAGTTGAATGCAAAAGTTGACGGTAGAAGTACAAGAGGAAGGCCAAGGTTTGGGTGGATGGATGGAATGAAGGAAACTCTAGGTGATAGGAGGATAGATGGAGAGGCACAAGAGCATGCTAGAAATAGGAATGAATGGTGACGCAGTTCCGGTAGATCCTGCTGCTTCCTCCATGACCGCTGAGGTAGTAGAGGCTTCAGTATATGAAGCTTCGTTTGTAGTGGTAACGGGGGAGGGTGGGCTGTGGCACCTTAGCTGTATGAACCAAACTCGGCTAAATCCCTTGTCAGGCTGGGAGGAGCAAAGCGAAGAAAAGTCCCCTTCTGGTTTTTTTTTTTTTTTTTTTTTTTTTTTTTTTTTTTTTTTTTTTTTTTTTTTTTTGTTGGCTATTCCCTAAAATTGGGGGGAATGGTTTGGTAGATAGATAAATAGCACTTGGACCTCCAGTTCCACCTCAACCATATTCCTCCTCACCACATCCATCCTCTTTTTTTTTTTTTATATATATAAGAAAGGTCTAGGCTAATTTAATATTACTGTTTTAAAATATTTTATTTTGATTGTTCATTACTTCTGTTGTAGTTTATTTCCTTATTTCCTTTCCTCACAGCTATTTTTCCCTGTTGGAGCCTATGGTCTTATTGCAGCTTGCCTTTCCAACTAAGGTTGTAACTTAGCTTGTAATGATAATAATAATACTCAACCTCCCTTCTAGTAGGGATATTACAGCAAGCCATCTCACCATCGTTATCACATTTCTTTCCAATAGTCCCTCCTTTTTCTTCCTAAGTGGCCAAGTATCTGGCCCATATAATAGTACAGGTGGATATCGGTTTCGTAAATCTTCGCTTTTAGGCTGAAAGGCATTTTCTTGTCTAGAAACAACTCCAATTACTTCTTTCTAGTTTTGCCATACATCTCTCTCTCTGTCTCATTGTTTTCTCAGTACCTCCCTACTTTGGTATTCCAAGTAGTCAAACTCCTCCCTACTTTGGTGTTCCAAGTAGTCAAACTCGTAGCTCTGTTTTAACACTGCACCATCTTCCAATTGTATGTTGACTTCATGTCCTTCTTTACTAATAATCATTAGCTCTGCATTTTCAGTGTTAATTTTCAATCCTATCGTTTCTTGGGCTTCTTTCCAACTTGAATACCTTTCTTGCAGATCTTCTTCTCTATTATAATGACTAAATCATCAGCAAACATCAATTCCTGGAAGCTGACATAAGTCCCTCTTCATAGTTTATATATGACATGTATTTTAACATGGTTACTGATAATAAGATATCTTATATTCTTTATCTCTTACTTATTATATAGTTTATTTATTTCCTTTCTTAACTGGGCAATTTTTTCCTGTTGGAGTATGCATTATTCGATAATTATGATATAAGTGTTTAACAACAAGGAACAAGAATGGACTCGGAGCTGATCTCTGATGGAGAGCAACCTCCAAAGCGATTGCCACAGTCTCCTTATATTTTGTCTGTACAGGGGTTCCCGCTTTCTCATACATCATCCTCACTAACCTTACCAACATCTCCAGTACTCCTCTCTTTCTCAAAGACCAATACACTAATGGTTTTTGTCCGTACGGAATACAACCCTCGTGTGTGAAGTTAGGAGGCTGCCTACAACACTGCTTGGGTGGAGTCGCTGTTCCCTCTCCTCTACGCTGAACGTACTGGGGAGACAGAAGTAAGACATCATACCTTCAATATGCACTGACGATAGAACCCTTTCAACACAAGTGACACCATGAAGGCCAGAGATCGTTCAAGTCCAAGTCCTCATGAATCAATGATGGGTCACGTTACATCACTCTGCTATCAGTCTAGACTTAAAAATTGAGCAGGTTAATCTCTTGTCAGAAAAGATAATTAGCAAACTACACGCACAAACAATTATTTAGAATATTACTGTGCTACATATATCCACTAGTTCATTAAGATAATGAAATCAAACACAGCTCTGTCATCAGTTAACGTGAATATTGTTTAATTAACTTGCGTAATTATATCATATATCATTTGGGACGTGTGTATATTGTACACGCGTAAATGGATGACAGAGTAAATTAAATTAGAATTAAGTTGCTTCAGCAAGATTTATCGGCAAATATTGATTCTGCAGGTGACTATTAGAAAACTAATTTTAATTCAAGATTAGATTTCTCCCTCTGTGGTTACCATCATCTCATACCCCTCTCTCCGGGCTTTTCCCTTTTGCAATTGCTACCACTTACTATTTCCCTCTTTGTCTTTCTAGGTTCCTCTTTAGTTTGGTAGTTTTTGTCTTCCCACCTCCTCTGGTTATACTCTTTTCCTTCATAGCTGTTGGAATCTCTAGACTTCCCCTCCATTATTCTTTTTCTTGTTGCTGCTTACCACTCATCCTCCCATACATCATACATACTTTATTGTTACTACCCTAAAATATTTGAGTTATGTAGGTACAAAAGACCCTTACAACTCTTTTGCTGCAGGAACATGGATGCGGACATGGAAAAGAACCAAAGAATATTGGCATTCATGACGAGTACAGTAGGCAGATAAAATTTAGGAATTAGGCATTGGTGTATAAAGCTGCCACTTCTAGTTGGAAAAAAGCCATATTCATAAGAAAGCAATTGTTTTGACATGTACTGAGGACATTTGGTCAGATAGTACAAGGATGAAAAGCTAGCGGAAGGGACCAGGAATTCATATACTGTAAACAAAAAAGGGACTTTTATTGTCTGGATTTCACATAAATATTCATCAATAGACCTTATCTTATCTGTTGCTTAAAGTGGTAAAATATTTTAACCTCTTGGAACATTTTTCAAGTAGGCAACATTGCAAGGAATGTGAGGTTGCGTATTGATTAGTTAAATATGTTGAAGTAAACTATGAATTTGTTAATCTTTCAGTTGAGATATCATGTGTCTGAGAATGTACGGACAGATAATAAGTAACAGGTGGCTAATTGTATGACAGAATTCATTGTTAGAATGTATGTCAACCTGGTATTTTTGTAATTACAGTGATATTTCATAACATTACTAAAGAATTTACTGGTATGAAATTTAGAAATTCATTCAATGATAATCAAGTGTGGGAGCTGTGAGTAATCAATTGATAATTAGCGAGTCAAAGATATAAACATGAGTTTTAAAAAACCTGACAATTGTTTGACAGTTAGGACATGAAATTTTTTTTTCAGGTGTAGAAGTCCCTAAAAAATGGTGATGAGAAATTGGGTGCAACACCACCCAGCCTTTGTAGCAAGTACTCTACTCGGAGGAGCATGTGCTGGGGCAATATTCTATCATCGAAAAGCCATAGGAAAGGTGGCTCATTCTTGGAGGCTTTTGAGATCAGTTTTAAAAACAAACAGACGTGTCCATGTCGTCACCTCTAGGGAGGCTTGGAATAAAATTGAACCACTGCTGTTGAGGTACAGTTAATTTATGGGCCGAATGTTATATGAAACTTGAGAATTGTTATGTTTTGAAGTCAATCTGAAAGGCAGTTGAGAAAATTTCACATGTTTAAAACTATTATACATTTACTTTTTCTTTTATCTATAGAGTATCCTTATTCTGTAATTACTGATCAAATTATTGTTTTTTCAATATTAAACTTACCCGATAATCATGTAGCTGTCAACTCCTTTGCCCGACAGAATTCTATGGAGGGATACGCCAGCTATCACAATACTAGAAGGGGGTGTACTTACCAGCGCCACCTGTGGCCAGGTACTCAAGTACTTCTTGTTGACACCTCCTCAATTATTCCTCTGTCGTGCTTCCGGCAAGACGTTCTGGGATACGCTTATGATCTTCGAGTATTTTCACGGCTAATTGGTGAAGTATTCTCTCAGATTTCGGCTGTCGCTTTACTGGAAACCTTCTTATATTAGCTAGATAGCTTTTATATAGTCCTGATTAACGGTTAACGATCTTTTGCTTGATTTTGGAACCCCCTTTTCGCTAACTCTTTGGATTCAAGATGTCTGACATTTCGCAAGCCCCCTCCCATAGACGATGTAGGTCTTGCAGTAGGCGTATTCCGAAGGCCTCGGTAGATCCTCACACCGCTTGTTCTGACTGTAGGGACAGGCCCTGTCAGTTAGAAAATCGATGTGAGGAATGCGCCGGACTTTCGGAACTGGAATTTGTCCGTCTTTTGAAATATTCAACTAAGTTAGAGAGAGGTAGAGTTAGGAGGAGTTCTTCTCACTCTTCACTTTTTTCCTCACCTCATGATCCCCTACCTTTTCCTACCCCTGTAGTGGCTACCCCCGAACCTACTGTTTGCCCTCCGCCTGATATGTCTGTTGTTTTGCGTGCTATTCAGGCCTTAGGCGATAAAGTAGAGTCAGTGGTAAGTGATCATAAGTCTCTGATGGCCGAAGTCAAGGAACTTAAGGTCAAGAGTGCAGTGGGTGGAATTAGTGCCAGTGCTGTGACGAGTGCTAGTGTCAGTGCAGTGCCAAGTGCTAGTGTCAGTGCCAGTGTGGTGCGTGAGGATTCTTCTGTGCGAGCCAGTCGTCCTCCCAGTCCGGGACCTCTTGCAAGCTCCCAAGCCCAGGGGAGAAGCAATGTCGAAGGGCATAAGGGTTCGGCAGGCCTTGTTAGGTGCACAGAAGTATCCTCGGTGGTTGCGGGCGTGTCTTCCAAAGACCGTCACTCCCACCTGCAGACGATTGAGCCCGTCTTTTTCTCGTCCGCTGATCAACTGTCAGGGAAGAAACGTTGGTCTCAGGTCTCGAGACCGCTTAAACGCAGAGTCCAGTCCGCGAGTGCTCAGCCAGGTTGCAGTCATTGGCTCAGCTCTGACTCGCCGCAGTCATCTGTCGACTGCACTCCGCCCAAGAGGAGTAAGGTTCTGCCACAACAGAGCTCGACTGTTAAGGCTTTACCTCAGCCTACTGTAGTTTCTGCCGACCCCAAGTGGACTCTACTTCAGTCCATGCAAGCTCAGCTTTCGGACTTGATGCGTGAGTGTCGGGCTGAGAGTGTTGCGCCTCCGCCTCCGCCTACACTCCCTCCGCCTGCTCTCGCTCCGCCTGCGCTCGCTCCGCCTGCGCTTGCTCCGCCTGATCGCAGTACCACCTGCCAGGCGTACGATGTTGAGCCACGTTCTGAGTTTGCTGTTCCCAGTGGTGTTCAGCCTCCGCCTTCTTTAAGGCAACCTTTACTATGGGATCAGGAGGATTATACCTCTCTTCCTCCGCCTCCACTTGCTGCTCCACCAGTGGTGCAACACTCGGTTGAGGTACAACAACCTCTCCCGTCCATGAGTCAGTCTCCTCAGCTCTCGCTGCAGCGAGCTCAACCCTCCACTAGGCAAGCACCACTACACCTTGGCCTTGCGCCTCAGGAGCCTCAGCTTGCGAGACATTTACCTTGTTCTGCGCAGCCTCAACCTCATCACGCTCCACTCACACCACAGGAACAGGAACTTGCTACTCCGCTTCCGCCAACCGCTCAGCAAGCGCAACCCTTGGGTTCAACCACTCATGCTAGGAGTCAGCCTCCTCCACCCATGCGCCTTCCTTCTGCTTCGTCTTTTATTCAGCCTTTGCAGTCTGAGCCTCAGGTTCTTCCTCAACAGTTACTTGAAGAGGAAACCGCTAATATTGTTCCTACTCGTTCTGACTCTGCTGTTCAGCATTCTTGTCCGATCTCTTCGCTACACTCTGGTGATGAGGTGTCTGATGATGAGGAGGCACACCTGGATCCCTCGTCAGACGTGGATGAATCCAAGCCTTCTCCACAGTCTATTGACTTTCGTAAGGTCTTGGCTCTGCTTAGGGAGGTTTACTCAGACCACTTTGTCTCTGCTATTCCCCGCTCTCCGCCATCTGAGTTTTCGCTGGGCATACAACAAGCTAAGTCCACCTATACTAAGCTAGTCCTAGCAAGGTCTTCTAAGAGAGCGTTAAGGATCTTAGGGGAGTGGCTGCAGACTAAGCAACACCTTGGCAAAACTTCTTTCATGTTCCCGCCGACTAAGCTCACTTCGAAAGCGAGCGTTTGGTATGCCACAGGAGAAGCACCAGGCTTGGGAGTACCTGCCTCTGCCCAGGCGGACTTCTCAAGTCTGGTAGACTCGCCTCGGAGAACTGCGATGAGGCGCTCTAAGGTTTGCTGGACCTTCTCAGACCTTGATCACTTACTGAAAGGAGTGTTTAGAGCATTTGAGATGTTCAACTTTCTAGACTGGTGCCTGGAGGCCCTCAGCAAGAAGACCTCTCCTGCGGACAAGGATTCTGCCATGCTATTAATGTCCTGCATGGATAAGGCCATTAGGGATGGATCTGGTGAGCTTGCGTCGATGTTTGTATCAGGGGTTTTGAAGAAAAGGGAACAGCTGTGTACCTTCCTTTCCTCCAGCATTACACCTTGCCAAAGGTCACAACTCCTTTTTGCTCCGCTCTCGAAGTTCCTCTTCCCCGAAGAGCTGGTTAAGGACTTGTCTGCTGCCCTGATACAAAAGGACACACACGATCTTGTAGCCTCATCGGCTCGTAAGTCTAAGGTTGCTACCTCAGTCCCCAAGACTTATCGCTCCCCAGTGGCTGATACCCCTGCTACGAGGTTCATACCGCCCTTTCGTGGTAGAGCCCCCAGCCGAGGAAGCTCCCGTCCAGACTCTTACAGGAGCAAGTCTAGGAAAGGCTCCAAGACATCTAAAGGAAAAAACTGACTCTCCGCATCTCCAGACAGCAGTAGGAGCCAGACTCAAGATCTTCTGGCGAGCCTGGGAGAAGAGAGGTGCAGACGCCCAGTCTGTCAGTTGGCTGAGGAACTGTTACAGGATTCCATTCTGCCTCAAACCACCTCTGACCACATCGCCCATCAACCTCTCTCCCAACTACAAAGAAGAGGACAAGAGGCTAGCATTGCACCAGGAGGTGTCGCTACTTGTGCAGAAGAAGGCAGTGGTTATAGTCCGGGACCATCAATCCCCGGGCTTCTACAACCGTCTCTTTCTTGTGGCCAAGAAGACAGGAGGTTGGAGACCGGTGCTGGACGTCAGCGCGCTCAACGCGTATGTCACCAAGCAGACGTTCACGATGGAGACGACGAAGTCGGTCTTAGCAGCGGTCAGGCAGGAGGACTGGATGGTCTCGTTGGACTTGAAAGATGCATACTTTCACGTTCCTATTCATCCAGACTCCCAACCTTTCCTGAGATTCGTTTTTGGAAAGGTTGTCTACCAATTCCAAGCCCTGTGTTTTGGCCTAAGCACAGCTCCTATGGTCTTTACTCATCTGATGAGGAATATAGCAAAATTCCTACACTTATCGGACATCAGAGCCTCCCTCTACTTAGACGACTGGCTGTTGAGAGCCTCCACGAGTCGTCGCTGTCTGGAGAATCTCAACTGGACTTTGGACTTAATCAGAGAACTGGGTCTATTAGTCAACATAGAAAAGTCTCAACTCATTCCCTCCCAATCCATTGTGTACCTGGGAATGGAGATTCGGAGTCAGGATTTTCGGGCTTTTCCATCGGCCCCCAGGATAAGCCAAGCCCTAGAGTGCATCATGAGCATGCTGAAGAGGAGCAGTTGCTCGGTGAGACAGTGGATGAGTCTCACAGGGACCCTTTCATCACTGGCCCTGTTCGTCGAGCTAGGGAGACTCCACCTCCGCCCTCTTCAATTCCATCTTGCAGCTCATTGGGACAAGGGTTCGACTCTCGAAGCAGTCTCTATCCCAATCACCCAAGAGATGAAGACCACTCTCCTGTGGTGGAAGCACAACCTCCTTCTCAGGGAGGGTCTATCGTTGGCTATTCAGACCCCCAATCTTCATCTCTTCTCAGATGCATCGGACTCGGGCTGGGGTGCGACCTTGAACGGACGGGAATGCTCGGGAACGTGGAACGAGGAACAGGGATTACTCCACATCAACTGCAAGGAGCTACTAGCAGTTCATTTAGCCCTGTTGAACTTCAAGTCCCTCCTGCTAGGCAAAGTGGTGGAGGTGAACTCAGACAATACCACAGCCTTGGCTTACATCTCCAAGCAAGGAGGGACCCATTCGAGGAGCCTATACGAGATCGCAAGGGACCTCCTCATTTGGTCAAGAGGTCTAAACCTCACTCTGGTCACGAGGTTCATTCAGGGCGATATGAACGTCTCAGCAGATCGCCTAAGCAGAAGGAATCAGGTCATTCCCACGGAATGGACCCTCCACAAGAGTGTGTGCAACAGACTTTGGACCTTGTGGGGTCAACCTACCATAGATCTGTTTGCCACCTCCATAACCAAGAGACTTCCGCTGTACTGTTCCCCTGTTCCAGACCCTGCAGCAGTTCATGTGGATGCTTTTCTACTGAACTGGTCCCATCTCGACCTGTACGCATTCCCACCGTTCAAGATAATAAACAAAGTTCTGCAGAAATTCATCTCGCACGAAGGGACACGGCTGACGCTGGTTGCTCCCCTTTGGCCTGCAAGAGAATGGTTCACAGAGGTACTTCAATGGCTAGTCGACATCCCCAGGACTCTACCTCTAAGAGTGGACCTTCTACGTCAACCTCACGTAGACAGGTTGCACCCAAACCTCCACGCTCTTCGGCTGACTGCCTTCAGACTGTCGAAAGATTCGCTAGAGCTAGAGGCTTTTCGAAGGAGGCAGCCAGTGCGATTGCCAGAGCAAGAAGGGTTTCCACTCGTAGAGTCTACCAGTCTAAGTGGGAGGTCTTCCGAAGCTGGTGTAGAGCCAATTCAATATCCTCTACCAATACCTCTGTGACCCAAATAGCTGACTTCCTTCTACATCTTAGGAATGAGAGATCCCTTTCAGCTCCTACGATTAAAGGGTATAGGAGTATGTTGGCTTCAGTTCTCCGCCACAGAGGTTTGGACCTTTCTTCCAACAAGGACCTTCAAGACATTCTTAAGTCTTTTGAGACGTCTAAAGAGCGTCGTCTATCCACTCCAGGCTGGAACCTAGACGTAGTCTTAAGGTTCCTTATGTCACCTAGGTTCGAACCTCTCCAGTCAGCTTCCTTCAAGGACCTTACCCTCAAGACTCTTTTTCTCGTCTGCCTTGCAACAGCTAAGAGAGTCAGTGAGGTTCATGCCTTCAGCAAGAACATTGGTTTCACGACCGAATCTGCAACATGTTCTTTTCAGCTCGGATTCCTAGCAAAGAACGAACTTCCTTCACGTCCTTGGCCTAGATCGTTTGAAATACCTAGCCTCTCCAACATGGTAGGTAACGAACTAGAGAGAGTTCTTTGCCCTGTCAGAGCTCTCAAATATTATCTTAAGAGGTCTAAACCTATTCGAGGACAGTCAGAAGCCTTATGGTGTGCCATCAAGAAACCTTCGAGGCCCATGTCCAAGAATGGGGTTTCGTATTATATAAGGCTTCTGATTAGAGAAGCCCACTCTCACTTAAAGGAGGAAGACCTTGCATTGCTGAAGGTAAGGACCCACGAAGTAAGAGCCGTAGCTACTTCGATGGCCTTTAATAAAAACCGTTCTCTGCAGAGCATAATGGATGCAACCTATTGGAGGAGCAAGTCAGTGTTTGCATCATTTTATCTTAAAGATGTCCTGTCTCTTTACGAGAACTGCTACACCCTGGGACCATTCGTAGCAGCGAGTGCAGTAGTAGGTGAGGGCTCAGCCACTACATTCCCTTAATCCCATAACCTTTTTTAACCTTTCTCTTGAATGCTTTTATTGTTGTTTTTATGGTTGTTACGGTAGGCTAAGAAGCCTTCCGCATCCTTTTGATTTGGCGGGTGGTCTATTCATTCTTGAGAAGCGCCTGGGTTAGAGGTTTTGTAGAGGTCCTTTAGTAGGGGTTGCAACCCCATATACTTTGGCACCTTTGGGTTGATTCAGCCTCCAAGAGGAACGCTGCGCTCAGTAAGGAAGACGAACTTAAAAAAGAGGCAGAGTAACGGTTCAATTCGACTTCCTTACCAGGTACTTATTATTTCATTGTTATTTGAGATAACTGTTATATGAAATATGGGATACTTAGCTATCCTTTAATCTTGTACACTGGTTTTCACCCACCCCCCTGGGTGTGAATCAGCTACATGATTATCGGGTAAGTTTAATATTGAAAAATGTTATTTTTATTAGTAAAATAAATTTTTGAATATACTTACCCGATAATCATGATTTAATCGACCCTCCCTTCCTCCCCATAGAGAACCAGTGGACCGAGGAATAATTGAGGAGGTGTCAACAAGAAGTACTTGAGTACCTGGCCACAGGTGGCGCTGGTAAGTACACCCCCTTCTAGTATTGTGATAGCTGGCGTATCCCTCCATAGAATTCTGTCGGGCAACGGAGTTGACAGCTACATGATTATCGGGTAAGTATATTCAAAAATTTATTTTACTAATAAAAATAACATTTTTTTTTTTTGTTTATACTGTACTGCACTGTAATATTCTTTCTTATGCTGATGGTTTTCTGTGTTTTACTTGTTTTTACATCTTGATCTAACAAAGTTCATATGCATATTTTTATGGTTTATCCCTTCAGTCCTTAATAAAACATTTACTTCCATGATTTAGATCTTATAGCATATATCCATCATTTGAAGGAACTTTTATTTGGTATTTAATTGGTTTTTCATATAAGAATAATTAGTGGTAATTTGTTTTTTCAAGATATTAGAAAGTTGTGTCTTTATTTTAGTGAAGCAAAAAGTGAAGGTGCTGTAGGGTTTGATTGCGAGTGGGTTCAAGTTCGTGGCCGTCGTCGTCCAGTTGCTTTGCTGCAGTTGGCAACATGTTCTGGCATGTGTGTTTTGGTGCGACTTTGTCATATGAAATCCGATATTCCAGACTCACTAAAGGTAATAAGTTTAATGTTAGTTTATTAACAAATCCATCATTTATTATAGTGTATGATAGATGAGTTTGTATAAAAAATTAGTTATATTTTATAAGAATATAATTTGAAAGATAAATTTGTTCCTACACAAAATTATAAACCTTCATCTTTTAATAGGAGCAGGATTTGAGTGATGGTGGAACTCTGCTGTTAAAGTTTATGTGGTGGTATTAGCGAAGGCGTTAAGCCCTGCCTACCCGACAGGCTATTAACCAGGCCCTTTGATTCCAGTTGCCAAGCAGTGTGTGTGTTCCCTCTGTGACTTTAATTTTTGCTGGATTAATTTTTTTTATTCTTTCTCTTTTCAGTGTTTGTTGTTTGTGTGCTGTGATAGAAACCCCACTTGCAGTCATATGGGTCTTGCCTGGTAGGTTTATGAGCAAGATACAGTAGATGTGGATCCCTATCTCCTTGCCCTTTTTGTAAAGGGCATGATTTTAAGCAGTCATCCCCCTATGATGAGGGTAAGTCATGGCCTCCTTTGCAGTGTAAAGAGTTCAGGAAAAAGAGAAAGACGATGACTAAGAGAGACTTCAGTTTCAGAGGTGGCAACACCCAAACTTTCTGAAGAAGCTCTTTAGCTTCCTTCTCACCTTCTGGTTCTCGACCTGCTCTGCTTTCTTTGGTTATCTGTTGAGCCAAGTTCTCTAGAGGAAAACCAAAGAACGGAGGAGAATGATTTGTGCTCGAGGCCAACTTTAGGTAATGCATAAGTATGACCTAACCCCAGTAAAGGTAATACCCCCTACCCCATCCTCGAAGTTTGCACTCTCTTGTAGTGACCAGTGAAAATGTAGTAAGGATTTAGGATTGAGGTATTTATGCCCTTCCCTTGGCATCATTAGTGATCTGTCCACTTTGAAGTTGCGTTTTAGCTTATGCTAGGATCTCCAGAACTGCTCTTACTGTGCCCTCATCTGCTGCAATTTCACTTTCTGAGGAAGCACAGGGTGTTGATAACCATTGACGAGTGCTTGCCTGTTGGAAAAGATCCTGGATCCTCTCCTACTGTTATTTTGTTCCCGCCCAGGAAATCCACAATTTAGATGTCTGTGGAAGAAGCGTACTCGGCCTCCTTCCTCCCTGCCCTTTTTCTTTGGCTTCACCTTCTGCTGCATCCTTCCATTGTTCGATTCCCTTCACTCCCTTTTGATCATCGGAGATGCAAGCATTTAGTGCTTCGCTAACCACAAAGAACACAAATAACTAAAGGTACCCCAGCCTCTGAGGAATCAGATGTACAGGCGGTTGTCCCTTCTTTAGGTTACTGTCTTGGGTCTGTTCTCAGTCCAGTACATAGGAACTTGATGAGAAAGGATTCTCCTTAACATGTTGGGACTTCCTCTCTCGTAAGGGAGAAGTCTAGGTACTTCATAGATTCAACAGCACCCAGTTTGTTACTTTTATCTGTGGAGAGGGAAAATCCCAAGACTGAGTCATTATTTGTCAAGGTGTTCAACAACCTTGGGAAGGCAACTGTGGCCCTTATCAAAGTTGGAATTATGTTCTTTGATCAGCACTTCAGCGCCTCTCAAGGATCGAATCCCACCCTTCAGCTGCCTTTGTTGAAACTTTTTCGAACTGTTGTGGATAGCATTAATTCTCACATCTCTGGTCCGAGAGATTTTCTATGCTTGATTGAACAAGCTCCTGCCTCCCACACCCTTTCAACTACAACACTTTTATGTTTTTGAAGATGTGGACTTTTCTCTTCTGATTAATCCAGCAGGGATTACACTGATGGCAGATGCCTCAATGGAGAGATTCTTAAGAGCAAGGGTATGGAGTTCTCCGCATCCAAGTCTGGTACCATGGCTAGCCTTGAGGCAATACTGGGGATCGACCACTGTTCAGGAACTATTGCATGCTGTATATTGCTAACCTCTCAGTTTTTGACAAACCTTGAGAAGTATTTCACTGACTTGATCCTGTCAGGCACCAAGCCTACCACCTTGGTGCATTAGTCTGCCAACCAGTGGGTGAACCGAGACCTCAAAAGGTGAGATGCTGTAGCTTCCCACTTTACTAGGGAGGTGAGACAACTGAAGGTACCTGCAATATGTAGTGTACTAGTTTTGGAGAATGCAGCACTGTTAATGCAAAAGGACGTCAACACTACAATGGAGAAGTGGAGGAAGACACATCTGTGGAGTAGTTACTTTTAAGGGCCCTAGCTCTTCAAAGGTAGCCTCATCAAGAGAAATGATCCCTGCCTCTTCATTGAAGCCTGCCTCTTCATTGAAGCAAAATCCCCTTTAAAGAAGATTTTTGCAACGTCTGGGGCCAGATCTGCACCTCTAGCCCCTTCATCCTCGGTGAAAGGTGTGAATAATGCTGTGCCCTTTTGAATCTGTCCTTGCCTGTCCAGTAGGGGAGGAAGTGGAAGGAAAGGAGGGAGGAAGGGTATGTAAAGATCAGCAGTCCCTTCCTTCAGCTTCCATGAGTGGTGGAATGCCTTTCAAGCTGTTGGACAATGTGGCATCATCACGGATCCAAGAACTGGTTGGTAGAATTCCTCCAGGATGGATATTGCCTTCTCTTCCTCCCCTCACCCGAGCACTGACAACCTATAGGGTTTCCAATTTGAGATCTCAGAAAGCCTGCGCCCTAAAATCAGAGGTGAAGAAGATTGTAGAGAACATACTAGGAATCCTATGGGATGGCTCTCCACTCCTCTGCTGATCTGATATTCTGTTTCACCAGAATTTGATTGTGCATTTTTTTGTGTGTATATGTTTCTGTGGTAATTGCTAAATACTTTTGTGTAATTCTATACTTAAGACTTCATAAATACTTAGACTAAATTCTTATGGATCTTGGCTAGGTTATTGCAGCATTTCTAAAGGAAGGGTAGTTTTCCTTGACTAATCCTAGAATATCTTTGTTTCCTTCATGCAGTATTTTCAACTAGGATACGAGCTCTTGTACTACACGGTCACAGTAATTTTACTAGCCATGCAATTTGAACAGTTGCACTCATATACTGTACAACCCATGACCTTCTGAGTAGGTCACCAGTCTATATCATGACCAAAGTCTTATATTACAGTTCCACCTTCATGGTCTTACATAGTCCCTGTTGGCAAAGTAAAGTAGGCTGGATTACCTACTGGCCAGTGGATTGTGTCATGAATTATGTAATTACAACAGGGCACCTTGTTAACAAGCTTCAATGACGGATTTCCAGGTAGAACCAAGAATATTCCTACTTAAGAGACTGGTTTGTATTCAAAGGAAAAATATTAATCATGAAAATTTCATGTATTTTGATGGATCATTGCTAATAAAAGTATATTTATTTTATTTAAATTAAGATTTGCCATACTAATATTTACCTGTTATTTTTCAAAGGATTTTTTAAAAGATGAAGATGTCCTGAAAGTTGGTGTGGGACCCCTGGAAGATAGCAATTATCTATATGGAGATTATAATTTTGAGGTAAGCATTTGATCCATATTTTGTTATGCTTATAAGAGTTAAGAAGTTTTTTTAAGCTGCTTGAATTTTTATTTAGACAAGATATTTCAAGTACAGTATCACCATATTTGAATGAACTAAGAGAGTGTTTTAAACCTAAATAATTTATAATTGGTTTTAGTATTACTAAGGGTCCAATCGCTTGATAAGTACAGTAGCCATGTAATGATCATTATAATTGGATATTATTTTTATTTCCACAAGAAATTACTTCTTTCCCTAAAATCTGCAGGAAAAGAACTAGATTCAATTTTTCATTGATATGAATTTTTTGTGACCCATGGCTTTAGGGACATTGACCTAAATGTTCTGCAATCAAATTTGTTTAATGGTTGAATTAGTTCTTTCATAGAGCTCTAGTGTTCATATTAAAGTAACAGAATGAAACAAATGAGTAAACTTGTACATTTGAAGCTGTAGGGAGCTTTGTATTCTTTTTCAAACAAATAGAAAATTGTTGAAGTAATTTGCCTTTTACCTAGATATTGAAACTTGAAGTTGTGTGTGGTAATGTAACCTCAAACTAACTACTGTACAATATCCCTTGTAGCAAGAGATAAAACAGGTGAGTGTGCAGTGTCACACCTCCCCCTACTGCTTCCCCTTAAATTTTGATTTATTAATAAGCTTCAACAATTATTTTCAGCTGGTACAGGGAATACCCTTTAGTTCTTAGAGGAATGCTAACCCTCTTTCTTTAGTAGGAGTATGATTTCAGTGAAGCTGGAACAAGTCTGTTAAAATTTATAGTTAGTTGACATTTATTGATAGTTGAGGGAAATCCCGACTTCCCTTGCTGATGTAGTAATTAATGGTCTATGTCTGGGTTTAGCATGCAGACATACTGTCGAGTTACAATCTCAATCTTGCTATCCCACAATTACATAAATGGCCCTGTCGGAACAATGTAAGATACTGGGAAGATGGGCAAGATGACCAAACAAGCTGTATATACTTTCTGGCAAGATTTTTTCTCTACAAGTATTTAGTTACTACATGACTGAAGGGATCGGTTGAGATTATGTAATGAACAAATAAACAAATTATAAAAGATTATTTGTTTGGTAAGGAAAAATAATGAAAAAACTAAGTTGTTTTATCCTCAGTAAATTTTATGCAAATAAACGCAAGGAAGCTGAGAACCTCTAAGAGAAAATTAATCAAAATAAAATCGTTAAGTTAACAAGGTTGAAAATATATATCTACTGTGAAGATCCTTGGCTGGCAATTCTTCAATAATTCATGACATGCAAACACCACCAAACAGCCTTCACATAAAGGGGTTGAGTATTTTACTCTATTTCCACCCTTCTGTGTGTTAGATTAACAAGATTACCACCTAATCTCACTTCAAGGGTAATATCAAAGTCTCTTACCAATTAACAGCTTAAGGGAGAGTAATGTTTAGACGCCTACTTCGTAAATAGAAACTTACCAAAAGCAGGAATGATGCCAATTGTATGAATTCTTCAAAAGATATTCTAGATATGTGAGTGGATCCTCCACAAAGGGTCCTCATCCAAGGTTAAGATTTTCAGTTAAAGATATCATACAGGATCTATTGCACAGATGAGCTGTACACTATCAAGTAGGCTAATCTAGATTCTGTCTGCTATACTTGCACTTAGTTTAGGTTCTGTTATGACAGACTTAAATCGTTCAACAATTGAAATGATAAACTACAGTCAGACCTTATTCCCAAGGATTAGTTAACGGAGACAGGCTCAAAATATGAGAGTACTTGCTTCTGTAGGGTGGGTTAGACTAACACTATGTACAGTAACCCAGTGTACTCCCACCCAATATTACTTTTACTTGGTTTTTATCACAGGATAAGTATTGTGTTTATGAATGAACACCTTTCAGTAAGTTTACAGTAATTGTATGCATGTGTACATAGCAGTAAGTGTACAATACATGTACACACGTGTACTACGTGCACGGTAAGAGTACCGTACGCATACACGAGTCATCGCTACACTTGAACGTTCATGCAATATGTTCAGTAAGCGTCCAAGTTTGCGAGGCAGGTTGATCAGAGGGAGGTACTGAACTTGACCAACTCATCACTCAAAGAACCTTTCCTGTTTCCTTTACAGAAGGTAAAGCTGACTGCTGAATAGTGGAAGAAGTTGAAGCAAGATTCACTTCCCTGAGTGATAACATTCAAGTTTCCACAATCTTCCTCTTCAAACAACCCTTCCTAGTCATCTCCCCTTCCTAGACAAACCTTTGGACCATCTCCCAGACCATTTCCTCAGCAAAGATCTGAAAACCTCAATTTTAGAGATAGAGAGAGATAGGGAAGGTCTTTGGTCACGGGGTGGGTTGTCTGACGGAAGAGATGGATGAGGTGGCAATTCACGTGGCAGAGCAGTGGACAGTGGGCTCTTCATTTTGATTACCGTCTCCCGTTCACCAGCTCTCCCCCTCCTCTCATTCCGGCTCCGAGGACATGGCGATCCTATTACGTTTGAAAGAAAAATACTTTTCTCTGCGTTCAGAGGTGCAGACTATGCTGCAAAAGGGCACTTTGGAAAAAATCAAGGACAGGTATCCCGGCTTCTTCAGCTGTCTGCATGCGATTGAGAAGGTCTCCGGGGGCTGGAGTAGCTTAATAAACTTTTAGCCCTGACACTGTAACTGTAGCGCGATATATTAACAAGAGAAGCAGCACAGTATCACAGACTGTCAAACAGTTGTGTTGGTACACAAATGGGCAGTCGGCAATGCAGTAGTCTTCTTATCCTGTTTCATTCCCAGCAGGAGGAATTTCATAGCAGACAGTTGAGTCGGAAAGGTCAGATAGTTTGGTCAGAATGGTCTCTTCATCCCAAAGCAGTCACAAATCCTCAGACTTGCGGGGTTCCCTGACATTAGACGCGTTCGATATAAGCCGCAACAAAAAACTGCCAGTCTGCTACTCATCATTGCTAGACTCTGTGGCTGCACTCGAGGACTCGTTCCAGCATTCATGGAATGGCCTCAACATATATGATTTTTCACCTTTTTATCTTCTCCAAAAGTTGACTCTAGTAGCTCTAAAATAACCTCAAGCAGATTGATACCTGGACCTTCTGTTTCTACTAGTAGAGGTTTTGAGGGAGCTTCCCCCAGGGCACAACCTGCGCTGTTAGGTCTACCTGCAGAGGTTCCACAACTCTGTGGAATCCCTATCACTTCATGGGTGCAGGTTATCCAACACCTTTCAAGAGAGGCTTTTTGAGCGAGACAGTACAAGACATGTAGCGATGTCTTGGGAAACCTTCATTGACGTGTATTAACATATTACTGTGGTTAGTGCTGTCGAAGGATTACTTCTCTTGAAGCCTCTGTTCCACTAGTGTCAGACATTTTAGCTTACTTACAGAAGGAAAGACACCTTTCAGTCTCGGCAGTAAAAGAGTATCGTTCAGCCTTGAGCCTGGGATATTTACTGAAACTTGGAAGAGAGGATATTTCTTCTCTTTGTGAGAATTATTTATACTTGTCAGGTGTATGGAGCAGACCTGTTGTCCACGTGAAATTTGACCTGTAGATTGGGATGTAACAAGGTGGTACGGTCTTTAAAGAGAGGCCTTTATTGAACCTTTGAGATGATCCTCAGATAAGGACCTTACCCTAAAACAGTTTTCCTGCTTACTTGGCTTTGACAATTTTGACCAATAGTGGCAGGTCTTTTCATCTTTTGTTCCTAACTTTGTTGCGAAAACTCAAAATCCATTGATCGAATGCTTTTTTTTTTTTCAAGGAAATTTGTGTAGTCTTTGATGTATTTGTACTTAGAACTGTTTTATTGGTTAGGTTTACTGTATTTATTAACTATTAAAATGTTTGAAAATATCAGAACATAGTAGTCGGCTTAAAGGTTTGAATGCCGCTCATGAATGGCAGAGACATGGGACAATGACATTGCTTAGCAAGCAGGAGAATACCATAAAGACTGACCATAGATACATATGATGAGCACCCAAGCCTCCTCTCCACCCGAGCTAGGTCCAAGGAGGGCCAGGCAATGGCTGGTGATGACTCCGCAAGTAGACTGTAGGCTCCCCCAAACCCACCATCGTACAACTTATTGGCCAAGGCACCAGCCACTTGTTAAGATACTACCACTAGAGAGTTATTGGATCCTTTGACTGGCCAGGCAATACTACATTGGATTCCTTTCTCAGGTTATGGCTCATTTTTTCTTTGCCTACACATACACCGAATAGTCTGGCCTATTCTTTACACATTCTCCTCTGTCCTCATACACATGACAGCACTAAGATTACACTAAGATTACCAAACAGTACTTCTTCACTCAAGGGGTTAACTATTGCAATGTAGTTGTTCAGAGTCTACTTTCCTCTTGGTAAGGGTAGAAGAGACTCTTTAGCTATGGTAAGCAACTCTACTAGGAGGAGACTCCAAAATCAAACCATAGTTTGCTAGTCTTGGGTAATGCCTTAGCCTCTGTACCATGGTTTTTCACTGTTTTGGGTTAGGGTTCTCTTGCTTGAGGGTACACTCGGGCACGCTATTCTATCTTGTTTCTCCTCTTCTTTGTTTTTATAGTTTATATATGATAGATCTAATTTAATGTTAGTTATCTCAAAATGTTTTATTTTTATTGTTATTACTTTCTTGTTTCCTTTCCAAACTGGGCTATTTTCCCTGTTGGAGCCCTTGGGCTTATAGCATCATACTTTTCCAACTAGGGTTGTAGCTTAGCTAGTAATAATAATAATAATAATAATAATAATCCGGGATTCTGGGTTTTCATCTTTATAGCATAGTTATTTTTGTGTCCTTTGACGGCTCTAAGGTGCTACCCTAAAAGAACCCAAGCTGCCAAACCCTAATTACAGAACCTATTCATAAGCGTTGATCGAGTAAACACTCGTCAAAAATACAATCTCCTTTTGATGATACTCCTGGCTCGCAGGGCTTTTAAACACTTTTCACTCTGGACCTGTGATTGCTGTGCAGCAGTTGGTATAGTGACCCTAGCTCCTTTATACGACCAAAAGTATCGTGTCTTAAGATAGCGTTTACAAGAATGAGAGGGTGTGGCTATTTTTCATTTTTCTTCCCCTTCCCTGGTGTATGGCTGTTGGAATCCTATGTAGCTGGATGGACATAGGTACAGGTAATTCTCATTTGTTCCAGCACGAATACTTACCTCAAACTACTTTCTTAGGAGTTACCTGTAATCTCCTCTCTACCGACCAGAGTTTTGTGTAGTATACCCTATACCCGTTTTCTATGGAGGCCTAACCCGGGAGTGAGAGAACGTGCCCCGAGGGTAGCCTTTGAGCTAGGTCGAGGACCGCTTGGGTCCCGTGAGTCAGTAAGTTCTCTTGTCGCGACGTGATACCATACTCTCACGTCGCTCTCGTCTCTCTCGACCCTTTGTGTCCGCCTCGTGTGTCCCGCGTGGTAGCTTTGTGCTTATCCCTTGTGTTCTTGCGTGTTCACTACCCTTCCTTGTGCTTCCCAAGTGTATCCCTTTGATTCCCTTCGTTCCTGTGCCTTGTGGTTGTGTGCTATGGAGCAGATCCACCGTTGTCCTGGGCCTAGAGCCGGAAAGTCGTGTGGAGCGTTCCTCTCCAAGCCCGAAGTAGACCCTCACTCCCTTTGCTCTTCCTGTAGGGGCAGGATGTGCTCGCCATCGGATACGTGCATTGAGTGTTAGTTGGAGTGAGATACAGTGGGTGCGATACGGCACTAAGAAAAAGAAGTCGTCGAAACGTTCGCCCAGGAAATCTAGCATCTCTTTGCCGCTACAGTCACCCAGTGGACGGTCCGACGGGGCTTCTGTCTCGCCTTCCCCTACCCAGAGTAGGGGACGAGGTAAGTCCGTTGCGGGGAAAGAGCCGAGGGTTCTTCCCCAGGAGTATAATGTGTGTGAAGTGGGGGTTGCGGGGACTTCTCAGGCTAGTGGGGAACCTGTGGTAGTGCTGTGTTGGGGGGTTCTGGAGACTCTGCCCTTGTGCTTGGTGGGCACGTTTCCTCCTCTGACCCCTTATGGTGTAGTAATGTTGTACCTGTTTCTTCGCCCCCTTCGTGGGCCTGTGTTTCAGGTTCTTCGGCAGGTGGCGACGCCCAGGGTAAGTTAGACTCCACGGTAAGTGATTCCTTCGGGTGGAAGCTCCCTAAAACGCCAGGTAGGTCCCCAATGCGGATGGAAGAGGGACTGGATACCTTGTTCCCTAGTGTAGGGCATCAACCCTCTTTTCCAGCTCCTCTGACGACGGTCCCAGAAACCTTCCTGCAACCCTCTACCTCGGGTACGCAGCGAGTCGCGAAGCCTTCCGTGGCCCCCGCTTCTGCCCGTCGTGCGGGTGGTACAGTTTCGTCGGGCTCTTTGGATGGTGGGGCTTCGTTCTCTTCAAAAGAAGAAACCAGGAGGAGACATCGGCGCCGGAGGGAGCGGTCCAGGAGTAGGCGTTCCCGCTCAAGATCCCGTTCGAGGTTCAGCAGGAGACGGTCCCGCTCTCCACGGAGGAAACACAGGAGGAGTAGGTCCCCCGATGGTGATTGGGTCTTCGTTCCCCGTAAGCCTGAATTGCAATGTTCCCCGGACCGGCAATCCAGGGATTTCTTGCCACGAAGGCCATCCTCCAGACGAAGATATGACCCTCGCAGGGAGAAATGCGAGAAGGCCGCTTCAGGCAGGCGTAAGGCCGCGAAGCTTCCGGTTCACCCCGCCCAGCGGGGGGAACCATGCTTTCTTACGGGCAGCCTGGCCGAATCAGCACAGCTGGTTCGGCCCTCGGACTTTAAGGAACGGTTCCCTCCGTCGGGTCAGCCCACGGGATCCGCGTCCTCGTCCCCCAGAGAGAATGCACGAACGGTAGTCCTCGCCGGCACGGCGATGCCAGTTCTGACTCCCGAACCTGGTGCGGAGGTTTCCGCTGGGGAAGACCGGTACCACCGCAGGGGAGTGCCTGTTGTTCCAGAACCGAAGCGCCCGGTGGGAGTGCCCAGTGACCTGGCTCCTCGGGATCAGACCGAAGGTTCTGCTGACGGTAGAGAAGGTTCCCCAACCGAGGACTCGGCCTATTAGAAGGTTATAGGCCTGATTCGAAGGCATCATAGAATTGAAGAACCGGTTACAGCCGATGAGGACTACTGGAGGTCCAGCCTGACCCGCTTGATGCAGGCACCCGTCCAACAGAAAACCTCCCTGGCCCTACCTGTGGCCCGAGATCTCGTCCTGGGACGGGCTCATGTCGATAGAGTTGTGGCAGGCAATGCCGAAGCTCCCAAAACGCAGAGCTCTTCGAAGTTGCTCCAAGGGCTCAAGTCCCAGAGTAGGGTTTATGTGCCAGAGGGACAACGTCCGGGAGCCTGCAAGGTGGAGCCTGCCCTCGACGTTCTGGGACAGGATGCCTCGGAGGACAAAGCCTCTTCAGCCCCGATTTGTTTTTCGCAGTCGGAGGCTGCGATGATGGAGGAGATGGCGAAAGACTTAGTTCACGTCTCCTCTTGGTTGGACTGGTGGGCTTCCACACTGGTAGGTGTTCAAGCCACATATGACTTGACGGACCCGGAACAGCAAAGCCTCCTGAGGGAGCTTATCATCTCCGGGGGCAAGACCCTGAAGTTCCTCACGTATCAGTCCCTTGCCCTGTTAGCGAATTGGGTTCTTCGCAAAAGGGACACTATTCTGGCGAAGCTTTCCCGGAAGGTCCCAGACAGGGAGGCGAGAGCCATGAGGAGCCTTCCTGTGTGGGGTGACTCCTTGTTCCCCTTGAAAGAACTAGAGGAAATCATGGAAAAGGTGGCTAAAAGAAAAGAAGTGAACGCTCCCAGGCCTCAACCGGTAAGGAGGCCCCCCTACAAGAGGTCAGCATCAGACGGTCCCTCTACTTCTCAGGCCCCGCCTAACCTGACGAGGAGAGAAGCCCCTTCTTCCTCATGGGCTTCAGCGCCTCAGCCCCCCCGTAGAGGAGCTCCAGCAGCGTCGGCCTCGTTTAGAACGGGGTATTCTGCCTCCAGGAGAGGCCGTTCAGGCCGCTCCTCCAGGAGGAGGTAGAGTGGGAGGCCCCCTACTCCTGCCCAAGCCTCAGGTTGGGGGATGCCTCAGACTACATTGGCAAGCATGGAAGGCTCACGGAGCAGAGCCCTGGACAGTATCCGTACTGAAGGAGGGGTACAGGTTACCGTTCTTAACAGAACCCCCGCCTTTAATTCCAGCCAGCCTGTCGGAGTGGTTGGCACCCAAGGACCCGTTGAAGAGGGCGGCTCTTCAAGAAGAGGTGTCCACGATGTTGTAAAAGGGCTCCATGCAGGAGATCCTGCACCCAGGGCCAGGTTTCTACAGCCGCCTGTTCCTGGTAGAAAAGGCAGGGGGGGGGTTGGAGACCGGTGATAGACCTGTCAGCTCTCAACAAGTTTGTGCGAAAGACAGAATTCAAAATGGACACTCCGAAGTCAGTCTTGCTGTCCTTGAGGGAGAAAGACTACATGATGACCATAGACCTCAAGGACGCATACTTCCAAATCCTGGTCCATCCCTCAAGTCGGAAGTTTCTCCGGGTGAAATGGGGTACCCAGATCCTGCAATTCAAGGCCCTCTGCTTCGGGTTGTCGACAGCTCCCCAGGTATTCGCGAGAGTCTTCATGACAGTCTCGGTGTGGGCTCACGAGCGGGGCATTCGCCTCATCCGGTACCTGGATGACTGGTTGCTTCTTTCCTACTCGGAGGACGTTTTGAAGGAGCAGGGTATAAAACTTCTCCAGTTTTGCAAGGGTCTGGGTATCATGTTCAACCCAGAAAAATCGAACCTATCTCCCTCCACCAGAATGACCTATTTGGGGATGACACTGGATTCCCTACTAGTGAAAGCTTTTCCGTCGGAGGAGAGGATTAGCAATCTTATGAAGATCCTTCTTCCTTTCCTGTCAGGGCAACCCAGGAGGGCGAAGGACTGGCAAAGGCTAATAGGTCATCTGGTGTCGTTGGAGAAACTGGTTCCCCAGGGGAGACTCAGACTCAGGGCCGTCCAATGGAACCTGAAGAGCTCGCCCCAAAAATTAATTCCAGTCCTACCAAACACAATGCCCTCCCTGGAATGGTGGCATTGTCGGTCGAACTTGCTCAAGGGGATGCCCTTCGCGACCGAACCTCCCGAGTTGCTCCTATTCACAGACGTCTCCAACCAAGGATGGGGAGCCCATCTCCTCAACGGGACGGCGAGAGGAACCTGGATGGACGGGGAGAAAGGCCTACACATTAGTGTCCTAGAGTTGAAGGCAGTCAAGAAAGCTTGCCTGCACTTCTTCGATCTACTAAGGGGAAACACTGTGGCGTTGATGTGCGACAACGCCACAGTGGAAGCGTACATAAAGAAGCAGGGAGGCTTAAAATCAAGGGAGTTGTGCGATATCGCCCTAGAGATCCTAGATTGGGCGGAAGCAAACCAGATAGTGTTATTGGCAAGGTTCATCCCCGGGAAAAAGAACGTCCTAGCCGACGGTCTCAGCAGGATGGGTCGGATAGTAGGAACAGAATGGTCCCTCTTCCCAGAAGTAGCCAGGCTCATCATTCAAGGATGGGGTTCCCCGGTGATGGACCTCTTTGCAACCAAGCTGAACACGCAACTTCCCGTGTATCGTTCTCCTGTCCCAGACCCAAAGGCAGCCTTGGAGGATGCCTTTCAGCACAAATGGGACAACCTAGACGTGTACGCTTTTCCCCCCTTCACGTTGATCAGGCAAGTGCTCAACAGAGTAAGGGCTGCCCGGAACTTAAGGATGACTTTGGTAGCGCCCTGGTGGCCGGAGAGAGAGTGGTTCGCAGACCTAAAAGACCTGGCGAGTCATCCTCCGTGGCCACTCCCCGACAGGCCAGATCTTGTACAACAGCCACACTTTCTCAGGTTCCACGACAACCCACAGTCTCTACGCCTTCACGCCTGGAGACTATCGAGTGACTCCTGAAGAAGGAAGGATATTCGTCAGGAACGGCTAAGAGGATGTCGGGATACCTGAGAAGGTCGTCGGCAGCGGTCTACCAAGCGAAGTGGGCCTCTTTCACGAAGTGGTGCGCTTCGAAGCGCATAAAACCCCTCAAAGCCTCGGTCCCAGATATCGCAGACTTTCTAGTATATCTCAGGGACGAGATAGGAATGTCAATCCCAGCTATAAAAGGAGTACGAGCAGCCTTTGGTCAAGTCTTCCTTCTGAAGGGCATCGACCTGGGTTCCTCTAGACACATCTCTATGCTTGTCAGGAGTTTTGAACAGTCCTGCCCCCTCAAACTGTTAGGGTGCCTCAGTGGGACTTGGCTAGGGTCCTGAAGATGTTAAGTAGCCCCCCGTTCGAACCAATGAAGGATATTGTAGACAGGGATCTCACTCTCAAGACAGTCTTTTTGTTGGCCTTGGCCTTTGCGAAAAGGGTAGGTGAGATCCATGGGCTGTCTTATGACGTCTCTCATTCGAAGGGGTGGAAAGAGATCTCTTTCAAGTTCGTCCCTTCGTTCGTGGCGAAAACCCAGAACCCAGCAGTCTGGGATCCTAAATTCGAGGGGTTCTCTCTGCCAGCTATTCCGAGGACTGGGAATCCTGAGAATTTGAGGTTATGCCCTGTCCGTGCCATTAGAAAATACCTTGAGAGGACTGCACATCTCCGGCCAGGCATCAAGAGCCTTTTCGTCTCCACAGGTGCTACAAAGAAGCAGGTATCGAAGAATATCATATCCTTTTGGTTGAGACAAGTTATTGCCAGGGCCTACAAGGAGGAGGGACTAGCCTTGCCAGGTATTCCCAAGCCCCATGACATCAGAGGTCTGAGCACTTCCTTAGCCTTTGAGAAGAACATGGCAGTAGGCCAGATCCTTCGAGCTGGCACCTTGTCGAACCAATCGACTTTTACTGCCCATTACCTCAAGGATTACTCAAGAAGGTCCTTAGACGGGTTCTCCATTGGGACAGTCATCTCCGCGTTCCAAGTGATTTAACGGTGAAGCCCCAGGCACAATCGTGGATAGCTAAACCAGGAGACACAGGTTCGTTCCTTTTCACCATAATCCCCGTTTCCTATCCCTATCGGAGATAACCACACTTAGGTAACCATTGAAGAACACGTCTCTGCAACTGTATTACTGGACTCAGCATCAGAAGAATTTTTCAAAGGGTGAGTACTTAGACACTAACGTGAGCTCTTTGTGTAGTTTACCCTACCGTCCGTTTTCCCAGTTTGTTTTTTTATAGAACCTAGTTCATATCTAGGCTTCTTGGCGTCCGCTGACTGGGTCTGAAGGTCAGGAAGTCACTCCCACCTCCTAAAGTGTAAGTCTCCTAAGAAAGTAGTTCGAGGTAAGTATTCGTGTTGGAACAGTTCAAAAATTTTAAGTAATTTTTATTTTTCCTAACATACGTACCGAGAACTACTTTCGGGTAATGGCCCTCCCTTCCTTCCCCGAGTGCCTTTCTGCCCTTGCAGGGACTTTTTGCAACATCCGAAGAACTTACTGACTCACGGGACCCAAGTGGACCTCGACCTAGCTCAAAGGCTACCCTCGGGGCACGTTCTCTCACTCCCGGGTTAGGCCTCCATAGAAAACGGGTATAGGGTATACTACACAAAACTCTGGTCGGTAGAGAGGAGATTACAGGTAACTCTTAAGAAAGTAGTTCTCGGTAAGTATGTTAGGAAAAATAAAAATTACTTAAAATTTTTGATGTTTAGCTATCAGCTCTTCTATTGATATTGAATAGAAGTATTCATTCCACCATCCTCTTTACAAGGGGGAGGATGGATATGTTCAAGCAAACCTATCATATTTTTTGTCTTACTGGACAGACTTACCAGTTTAAGATAAAGAGATTTTTCTTTTGCAACTGCCTTGGTTGCCTGGGCTATGAACCTGATGGTACTTTCAACCCTGGATTGTGAGATGTCCAAGATTAGCATTCTTGGGATTTTAGCCAGCCAGTTTGGATATCCTCCCACCTAAGGATGAGTCTCTTATTAAAGGATGAAGGGTTGTATTCATGTAGGAACAAATCACAAATTCTATAAGTGAGTTTTTTTTTTCCTGAATATACAAACCCTAGTCCTTTAACTCGACTTTCTGCCATCACCTCCCACGAAAGTTCCAGACGTAATTAAAGTGACTGTCCAGTGTAGCAGGAAGGGTCAAGGGCTTTCACGCCACATGCCAATAATTACCGACTACTGCCAACACATTGTAAGTTTTAACTGCCGAGTTCCAGCTGCGCTGGAATTCATCTACAATTAAAGGACTTAAGTTTGTGTAGTTGGGAAAAATACAAATTATTTAAAAAATTTTTAATGATAGAAAGGTTTTTCTATTTTTGTTTGATATTGTAAAGGAGTGTTGGAGTTCCTAAAGATTGCTTTTCTTACTAGGTTCGGGGATGTGTAGATTTACGTCATCTGTGGCTGCGCTGTCAAGATTTGGATCGAGCAGATTCTGACGAAGCTATTGTAAAATCCAAAGGAGGTATGGGTTTAAATGCTTTGGCAGAAAAATATTTAGGACGCACATTGGATAAAGACTGGAGAGTTAGAGCAAGTGATTGGGAGGCAGACACACTAACAACACGTCAGGTAAGCACAAGGGACAGATCAAGTTTTTAGGCACAACAATTTGTTTGTATGCATATTTCGTTGCCTTTCCATCTTGCCAAATATTGTATATGACAGTTCAATCAATTTTTGTCTTCAATTATTGGTACATTTTCCCTTCGATTTACCAGAATTTGGATTTGCAAGACAAAATTTAAGCAGGATAAATGGCTGTTTTAGTCCATTTGGAAAAAAATGCTTAAGAATTAGTACAGGTATTTAAGAACATATTATTTAGCAAAATTGTAAAAAAATAGGAGTTGGGTAAGCCTTGGTGGGATGCCTCATTGTACCTTATAGAATTACAATAAGAATCCCCATACATCACCTGTGTGGATGTTATGGTCACATGACCTGCCCTTGAAAATGCTGTAAATGTTTTTGTGCTGTATTGTCATAAATAATTGTGGATCTCAATCTTAAGTTATGTAGTGTGTGGAAATACACAAACTTTATCAGAAATGTGAGTAAGAAAATGTTACGCCTTTAAAGCAAACAGTTTTTAATAACTAAAGTTGTTCTGTAACAATTTATCAAATTTAACATTTCACAGTTTCTTCCCAGTTTTCCAGGGGAGAGGGATACAAAAAGTTTTTCACACTTAAAATAGTTGCTTGTGGTTTAGTGGACCAGGGGTACCAGTCATCCCCATTATCAGAGTCTACTCTCTTCTCTCAAGAACCCCGTTACTAACTTGAGGGGGCTGTTATATATTCACTGTCTTTGGCTGTGTCTTGTGCCCTAACCTAGTTGCTGGAGGTGGATAAAAAATGTAGTTGTGTTGGTGTTTTCTATGGCGCCGCATATCCAACATTTTTACTTTAGTGGAGATAGGCCGTTGCCCCCCTGACCCCAATACTTTTATTCTCTTTCTGTTTTGACAGCACTGTATGCTATAATGTTAAAATCATCTACATGGCCATTAAATGATAAATAATATAAAGAATAATAAATGATGCATATACGTACTTGGAAGCATTATTCACTGTTGGCAACCTTGTCCTAAGTTGTGCTCTTGAATGGATTTTTTCAATGATATATTTCAAATTATTGGTTCTAGCAGTGGGATTTTTGTTTCTGTTGGTGGAAGTGATGCAATTTGGAGTTCGATGTAAATCTCATTTGATGATCATATTGCTTCTTCTCCAGAAGACTGTTTAATTGACACTTTCCATGAAATTTTTTAATTTTCACTTCAATGATTACTTCCATTTGTAAGGGAATGGAACCGTTTAGCTGTAAGTGGTGAAAGCCCAGGTTTCTACATCAGTCATTCTAGTCTTCAGTTATCTTCATCACACAATCGTGATCACATTTAGATTGTTTACTCTCTTAGTTTATAACTTATTGCACTTATGTCTTCCCCTAGTTTAGTTAGCAGTTGTTGCCGGGAATGTGCATGGGAACTATTTCTGGGAGATCAGGATCCACATTCCCTTTGTATATCATGTCGGAAGTAATTCTGTAATATAAATACTGTAATCGTTGTCAAGTTAAAAGTTCTAAGCGGGAAAGGAAACTTGCTGTTACTTCCAAGGAGAAGCCAGGGAAGACTAGGCTACTTTATTATAACGGGGATGATGATGATATTGACACGCCTCCACCTTTAGACAACAAAAGTTTAGCCATCTTTCAATAGTGATAAGATTCATAAGCTCTTGACATAACTTTCTTCCTTTTTTAAACTTCAGAAGTCCAGTGAATCCTCCCTTAGCTTGATAATTCTGGTCCTTATCAAACCATGGCAAACCTAATCCACTCCCAATAGTCCTTCTAATATTGATTGTGTTTCATTCAGTAAGGGTTCTGAATGCATGCTGTACTTCACAGATTTGAAAATCTCACACAGAGCCTCTAAAACTTTACATACTTCAGTTTCTTCTGCTGCCAAACCTTTGCAATCTACAATTCTAGTTCTTCTATAAGATTAAACTAGAATTTGAAGCTGAAAACTGAGCAGGTGGGATTGATGCTAATTCACCACCACTTGCTAAAGTAACCCCTTTTCACCGTAAGTGTAATTAAAAGTCTCTTATTACTTATGTGGATTGCTTGACCTATTGTATGATTCCCTTAAATTCTGGAAAGGTGAACAAAATTACTACAGTACTAATTTGGATAGTTTTCATCATGTTTCAAACAACTGTGTTCGCCATTCGCTTGCAAACTCGGTCAGTAGTTTTTCTCAATATTGTCTCAATATATTTCTAGTAGAGCTAATGTAGGCGCTAATACATCCAGAGATATACAAGTCTACGTGCTCCCTCTGCTACCCGCCTGTTTCAAAGGGTAAATAAACCGAGAAATCAGCTGATGTTCAGTGATTCTCCATGAGGAAGAGGAAAACTCAGAGATAAATGAGGAAAGTGAGGAAGTATCTACTTTTTAACCATGTATCCTAATAAAATGATCAAGCACAGAAACCCTCCGTGCAAGTAGGGTGTTGCTAGGTGAACTTTTTTAGTGCAAGGTGTACCAGAAATTCTTGTGCCCAACTATGTCAATTAACACCCTCTCTTGACATTAAATTTTAATCTATTATATCTTCAGAATGTTTTTCTTTCTTTCATTGTTTTTATCAATTTTGCAGCTTATTTCCTTTTAATAATATTTGATGACTTTCTGCATAGTGAATTACAAGCATTTTGATTTAAATAACTAGAATGAAGAAAAAAAGACTAGAGTCCACAATATTTTGTACGTTAATTCTATTTAAGGCAGAGTTTGTATAGACAAATTTTTTGAGTAAAACATTGATATTTTTTCCCGTGTCCGAGAGATCTATCAAAAAACACCTGGCATATTCTACTGTATTTTTTAACTACACTCCCCTCAAAGCTTACATCGATTTGTTTGTTTTATAAGGAATGTTTTTCATCTATCTCCCTTATTTCATAACATAAGAATTTTAATTTTTTTTAAAAGCAATCTCTTTAAACATAGCTTAGTATAAGAACATGAAATATGTTCTGTTATATACTTTTAAATTCATGAAAAGAACACTTTACTAGTAAAAGGGAAATTTCATCTCCTGTTTGACCATGGTGGTTTATAGGTAGTAGGTTGGCCAGGGCACCAGCCGCCCGTTGAGATACTACCACTAGAGAGGTATTGGATCCTTTGACTGGCCAGACAGTAATGCATTGGATCCCTCTTTCTAGTCACGGCTTATTTTTTCTTTGCCTACACTTACACAGAATAGTCTGGCCTATTCTTTACATATTCTCGTCTTTCCTCATACATCTGACAACAATGAGATACTTAACACTTCTTCACCCAAGGGGTTAATTACTGTACTGCAATTTGTTTAGTGTACTTTCCTCTTGGTAGGGGTAGAAGAGACTCTTTAGCTATGGTAAGCAGCTCTTCTAGGAGAAGGACACTCCAAAATTAAACCATTGTTCTCTAGTCTTGGGTAGTGCCATAGCCTCTGTACCATGGTCTTCCACTGCCTTGGGTTAGAGTTCTCTTGCTTGAGGGTACACTCGGGCACACTATTCTATCTTATTTTTTTTCTTCCTCTTGTTTTTTTGAAATGGTATGTTGGGCAGGCTTAATAGAAGGGCCATGGATGCCTGGTGGTTTATCAAGAGGTTGTCTTTTCCTTTTTCTGATTTTTTCTTCTCAAAACCATCCTTACTGTCCTCCCTTCAGTTGAAGTGGCTATCCTGGAGGGTATTTAGCCTTGCATGGTGTATCGGCTCCTCCATGTTGACCAGTTTTTCCGACTTTTTACTATAGTCTATGGGTATCATCAATCACTTTTTTTATTATTCTGTACATATTGTTTTTGTTATAATTCTTGTTAATCTAGTTTTTAAGTATGATGTCTCTTTTTTATTTCTATTAATTCTTATGCTGTCTGGAGACATTGAGCAAAATTCGGGACCAGTACGTCCTAGATTTCGTCAATGTCGTCTTCTGTATTGCAATATTCGTGGTCTTCATGCAAATATCCAAGACCTTACAGTTGCGTCCAGACAGTATGATATTCTTTTGTGCTCAGAAACTTTGGTTTCTAATATGAGGCACTCATCTGAGCTCCTTATAACTGGTTTTAAGAAGCCAATAGTGCTGAAACGTGATGCCATTCCTAGGGCCAGGGGAATGGCGGTGTATATTAGGACCGAGTACCCTGCTTCTCATAACTCCTGCTATCAATGTGGATGTCATGAGATTCAGGTAATAAAAGTTTGTGGCAGGCATAACAACTTTTATTTGTGTTCGATCTACCGGAATCCAGACATGGATGATTCTATCTTCGATTGTCTTCTTACCATTATGGCTAAGATACAAGAAGATGATAGAAAGGCTTCTTTTGTCTTTGTTGGTGATTTTAATGCTCACCATAGGGAGTGGTTAAGTTCTATCTCTCCTACCGATCGCCATGGCTTAAGAGCTTTAGACTTTGCCTCTGAATCAGGCTGTGAGCAAATCATAAATGAAGCTACTCACAGGTCTGGTAATTGCTTGGACCTCGTATACACTGACTCCCCTGGCGTTATAACTAGTAAGGTTGATTCTCCAGTCGGGACTTCTGATCATGCCTTGATTTCATTATTAGTGAAGACTGAGCAGCCTGTCCCTGATATATCATATTCCTGTAAAATTTATATGAAATCCCAAGCAGACTGGAATGGGATTTTGCATGATCTTTTGTGCTTGAATTGGTCACAATTATATAATAGTGTAGATCCTGTTGTCTCTTTGAATGAGAATCTAGTCAACATAATTGATAGGCGTATCCCTTCTCGTGTGCTAAGGTACCGAATGAAGGACAAACCGTGGTTCAATGATGATTGTAGACGTGCTTATTTGGAGAAGCAGGAGGCCTATCACCTTTGGAAGGGTAACAGGTCAGATTTGACCTGGAACAACTATACTCAGCTTCGAGCTTTTGCTCAGAGAGTTTATGCCTCAACTGAAAAGGAGTACAATTTAATCATAAAAGAAACCCTCTCTGGTACAACTCAGGAACATAAATGGTGGTCTACCCTTAAATCTGCACTCTTTGGTGTAGATGCAACAGTTCCTCCTTTACTTAAACCAGATGGCTCAGTCACTCACTGTCCAAAGGAAAAGGCAACCCTTTTGGCTGATGTTTTTGACAGTAAACAGAGTAATGAAAAACTTGAACTTCCTCATTCCTGTTTTCCTGAGGCTAAACTAACTAGGTTAGCTTTTCGATCTCGTGAGATTAAAGCTCTGTTGATGGACCTTGATGCTTATGGAGGTGTAGACCCAAATGGTATTTTTCCTTTGTTTTTTATAAAGACAGCAGATTTCTTAGCTCCAAAGTTATCTGTTATTCTGCGCAAGTTAGCAAGAAGAGGAGCTTTTAGCACTTGTTGGAGTATTGGTAATGTTACTCCTCTATGTAAATGTGTTTGTGGTAGCTCAAGTCCCACTGATTACCGCCCAATTTCCATAACTCCCATATTATCTAAAGTTTTTGAACGTCTTCTGGCAAAACGTCTTAATAGGTTTGCTGAAGGTAATCATCTATTCCCTAGTTTGCAATTTGGTTTTCGTAAAGGCCTTGGAGCATGTGATGCCCTTCTTACAATCTCCAATGCAGTACAGAAATCCCTTGATTGTGGTCGTGAAGTTCGTATGATTGGCCTTGATTTTAGTGCTGCCTTTGACCGTGTTAATCATGAGGCCCTTGTTTTCAAACTGAAACAGTTGGGAGTGGGTGGGTCGTTTCTTAGCATTATTATTGATTTTTTAAGTAGTAGATCTCAAAGAGTAGTTGTTGATGGGCACCATAGTGAATATTGGAATGTGATATCCGGTGTTCCACAGGGTAGTGTTCTTGGCCCATTACTTTTCATACTATATACACATGACATGTGGTTTGGCCTAGAAAATAAGCTTGTTGCATATGCAGATGATGCTACTCTCTTTTTGAATCAATTCCATCCCCTGAATGTAGACCTGGGGTTGGTGAATCCCTTAATAGAGATCTAGCTAAAATTAGTGCATGGTGCAAGTTATGGGGTATGAAGTTGAATCCTAACAAAACTCAAAATATGATTGTAAGTAGGTCAAGGACGGTGGCTCCTCAACATCCGGATCTCAGTATTGATAATGTTTCTTTAAATTTGTATGACTCTTTCAAAATTTTAGGTGTGATTCTCGACAGCAAATTTACTTTTGAGAAACATATAAGGTCTGTGTCTTCTTCAATTGCACAAAAAATTGGCTTATTGAGAAAGTCTTTTAAGATATTCGGTGATCAATCTATTCTGAAGAAGTGTTTTAATTCTTTTATTCTACCTTGTTTTGAGTATTGTTCTCCTGTCTGGTCTTCAGCTGCTGATTCTCATCTTAATTTGTTGGACAGAAACTTACGGTCTATTAAATTTCTTATTCCTGATCTAGATATTAATCTCTGGCACCGTCGTTCAATTAGTTCATTATGCATGTTACATAAGATTTTTCATAACTCTGACCATCCTTTACATTCAGATCTCCCTGGACAATTCTATCCTGTTCGTAATACTAGACTGGCAGTTAATTCTAATAGCCAGGCCTTTTCCATCATAAGACTCTATACCACGCAGTACTCTAGAAGTTTTATTCCAGCTGTTACCAAGTTGTGGAATGATCTTCCTAATCGGGTTGTTGAATCAGTAGAACTTCAAAAGTTCAAAGTTGGAGCAAATGCTTTTTTGTTGACCAGGTGGACATGAGTCTTTTTATAGTTTATATATGACATATTTGTTTTTGAAGTTGTTCATAGTTTATATATGACATATCTGTTATGACGTTGTTACTTTTTTTTAGAATGATTTACTGTTAATTTGTTCTCTTCAGTTATTTATTTCCTTATTTCCTTTCCTCACTGGGCTATTTTTCCCTATTGGAGCCCCTGGGCTTATAGCATTTTGCTTTTCCAATTAGGGTTGTAGCTTGGATAGTAATAATAATAATAATATTTCAGTTTAGTATAATTGAACAAATTTCATATCATCCTGTAATGGTATTTCTAAAAACATTTCTTTAAAAAATAATTGCAAATTATTTTGTTAACAAATAAGAAAGGTATCAATTATAATAAATTCTATATAAATTCCAATTTCCTTGTTTTTATTCTCTCTCTCTTTTGTTATAATTGTATACAGATTAACTAGTATATCTTTCATCACACATTTAATGTTATTATTTATTATCATTATTTTTTTGTTTTATTATTATTATTATTATTATTATTATTATTATTATTATTTTTATTATTATTATTATTATTATTATTATTATTACTTGCTAAGCTACAACCCTAGTTGGAAAAGCAGGATGCTATAAGCCCAGGGGCTTCTACAGGGAATGTAGCTCAGAGGAAAGGAAACAAGGAAAAATAAAATATTTTAAGAGTAACAATATTAAAATAGATATCTCCTATATAAACTATAAAAACTTTAACAAAACAAGAAAAGAAGAGAGAAGAATAGTCTGCCTGAGAGTACCCTCTAGCAAGAGAACTCTAACCTAAGACAGTGGCTATGGCGCTACCCAAAACTAGAGAACAACAGTTTGATTTTGGAGTGTCTTTCTCCTAGAAGAGCTGCTTATCATAGCTAAAGAATCTCTTCTACCCTTACCAAGAGGAAAGTGGCCACTGGACAATTACAGTGCAGTAACCCCTTGGGTGAGGAAGAATTATTTGGTAATCTCGGTGTTGTCAGGTGTATGAGGACAGAGGAGACTATGTAAAGAATAAAGAATACGCCAAACTATTCGGTGTATGTGTAGGCAAAGGAAAAATTAACCGTAACCAGAGAGAAGGATCCAATGTCTGGCCAGTCAAAAGACCCCATAACTCTCTGGCAGTAGTATTGGCGACCCATAAAAAAGATGACTAAGTATTATGTTAGACATACACAAAGAGGTTCAACCCTTTCCACACCCTCCCCCTTTCCTAATTAAAACTCATTGGTTCGACAATTTGTTGGAGATTGTGGCTTCCGAGTGGTTCTCTCAGGATGCTCCCATCTCACCAGGGTATGACTAATCCCTCTCTCTAACCGAGGGATGTGAGGAGACTGAGTGGTCATACATTTGGCAGTGCTGCTCAGCGTGGCAGGAAAGAAATATATTTATTTTTTTTTTTTTCATTATTTTTATTAGTCTTAGAATTTCTATGAAAAGGGTTTATCACTGAAAAGTTTACACGTGTTACCTATAAAGTTGTCATATATATTTGTTTGTTTTTCATTACTGCATTGTGTAGGGAGGGACACAAAGTGAAAGCCGGGTGCAAAGAAGCGTTGGTGGTTTGAAAACGTCGGACTGCGTGCATAAGTTTTAAGTGGGAGTACTCATAAATTTTTTATATTGTGGATCTCTGAACCGCAATGATGGAACCAGCGAAGACAGAGGCCTAGCTGTATTCAGAAATCCAAAAGATTTTCATATCCAAAACACTTCTAGTCTAAAGAATTCCAAATAAGGGATTCTCAGCCTATAATAATAAAGATAATAATAATTTCAATAATTATTACCTCCGCCAACAAAGTTAGAAGGAAGTTATGTTTTTGCCCCTATGTGTGTGTTTGTTTTGTAAACAGCTTCATGGCCACAATTTTAATCGTAGAGTAATGAAACTTGCTGGGAATAAATGTTACTTAAAAAGCTGGAAATTATTAAATTCTGGAAGGTCAGGGTCAGGGTCAAGCAAAATGTCCAATTCACATAATCAGCCTTAAGTTTGGACATCGTTGTCATAGAGGCTTTGAACTTGGTTCATATATGAGTGTATGAAAATCCACGCCAGTTAATACTTGTTAAGGTAAAAGACTAAGGTCAAGGTCAAGTAATAAGCTGCCGGGGCAGAGATCCACCCTCTACTGAGTGCCCCTCTAGTTATAATTATTACCTATTATTTTTATAAATCTCAGCGTTTTTATCAGATAATCAATTACATCAGACACCCTTCCCTCCTTATTAGTCCGTTATAATGAGGGTCAAGTGTGATAGCAAAATTTAGGAGCTGAAAAAAGCAAAGTTTGTCAGTAGGGTAAAATTCAACACTTTGAAGTATTGGGAAATTAACCATGAAAATACCAGATGACTTGAATTTTAGTACGCTGGGGAAATTAAAGTATCCTTTCAATTGTCAGATTTTTTAAGAAAATATAGTAGTAAAGTTTTTTGTTTTCTATGAAGTTTATTTGATTTACAAAGACTGAGTTATGTGAATAGCAAACTTTATTATCATACAGTTTAGTTGCCGGACAGACTAGGGTAAAATTCCAGGTATTAGATTGTGTCCTCAGACTGTTACAGTTCCCGAACTTATGCAATATCTGGGTTGGTCATTAACCCTATTAATCTGGAAAATCGACAGGTATGGCTATTGTATATTGATCACCATTTATAAATTTAATGTGATTTGTGCTACAAATTACGGTATGTACACTTCACAGAAATCTACATCCCCTTGAATAGTGGTAAAATTAATCAATGTATTACTGTATTTAATGTTTGAAATGAACAGGCTAGCACAAAGAACAATAAATAATTGTCTACAATAAAATTTAAGGGTTCTCTGAGGTCTTCTGTTCTGATTGTTATCTTGTTGTTTTATGCCACGTTGTCTGAATTATAATTTACTTTGCAGGAGAATTATGCTGCTGAGGATGCTTTGGTTGGCATTCATATTCTGATGATGATGGTTGAAAAATTGTGGAATCCTGAACCTCCAACAGCTTCTCTGTTACCAGCACCTTTGTGGAATAGTCATTTAAGGAAGCAAATTCATCATATTTGCCGTGACTACTGCGATGTCAAGTTTTCTTCTAAAAAGGACCAAGATTCAGGTATAATATGTCATTTCCAAGTTTATTCATGAAGTATCATTATGTTGCTATTGTTGATAAGTATTGCACTGATATGCGCTAAATCGTAGTACTGTGTGCTCTGTTGTGTGACTTTTCTTTTCAGCTTTAGGAAGATCTTGTATACCATTCCAAATATGACATAGTACATTATAAAGAAACATTACCATAAGTTAAATTTTTCCCCAATGTCCGATTTTGATTGAAGAAAGTCCAATATACTTTTAAGAATTACTTTAAAAAATTTAAGTGTCTAAGTATAAGGGGTATTAAAAATAGCAGCAAGTGGTATTGTTCACTGATTGCTTACTTCCGTTTATTTATTGTGAGCTATTGCCCTAAGCCTCTACCTTTGGTTTTTAGCTGAACATTTTTAGGAGCTTCAAGTTTGAGAAAGTAAGATTAAAATTTTTTATCCATCTCTTCTTAAGTTAATAGTATTTTTCAATTAAGTGTTTGAATTTGGAATTGTCCAGTTTCTCAAAATTTGCATGGATAATTGCCTTTCTTTTATTTTGTTTTTCTTTTGGAGATAATTTAAGATAAAACAAACTGCTAATTTGGAAAGTATCTCTGCTTGCCAGATGTCTGAAAGTTTATTATAATTGCAATGCTGTATAACCTTACTCCCTGTTCAAATATTAAGATTAAGTAATGTCCCAAAAGATTTAGCTTTAAATATAGGAGTGAAGGGGTATGGAAAAATTGAAAAATTGGAAAACTCAAATTAGTAGAAAGTGAAAAAAGCATGAAAAATAAAAGGAAAAATATTACTACGCTTACCAAAGGAACATTGACACAAACTTTGACTGCCTACATTCATTACTAGGTATACTTACCAACAGGTCTAAACTTGAAAGAAGTATATCTACTCGTACCTCCTTTGAAGGAGATTAAATAATCTAAATATTTTCTACTTAGCTAATTGTTTGACTCTTTCAGAAATTTAATTTAGATTTTATTTAAAACAAGCCTGTAGAGCAAGATCTTTTGAGATTGAAAAATGTTAATCCTGTAGTTTGTGTAAATTCTTAAACAATAACAATGATATGGGCACCACTTTTCTCGTAGCATACTCATATGTGATATTGTACAGTTCTTTCAACCTACTAAAATCATAATCACATTACTATATTATGTAGTTACAACTCTTTAGAATATCTTCCATTTTCTTTGCAAAATTATTTTGTCTACTGTAAATAGTAACATTTTATGAATGACTAATAATTGTTTGCTCTTAAGTAGTGGGTTTTGATTTCTATCAGTAGTCCAGCAATCTCTTCTAGCCTTTTATGTCTACCAATTTCTTCTAGCCTTTTATGTTTACCAATTTAACTATCATCTTGATACTGTACTGGCTTGGGAGTCTGGTACATTGCCATGGTAACTAATGCTTTACCTCATCAAAGATGTGGCTCACGACCAAATCATAATCATCCTCCTTATTACCAAGGTTGCAAATTATAGCCACATAGAACCTCTTAACCATTTTGGTCAGTTATACATCATCCAAAAAATATCCAGAAGTTCCTAATAGTTCACTGATAACATTCTTAAAAAATTTCATGTTGTAGCTTTGATCCTTATTTTATTAATTTTCATATTCTAAATATTGCGTGGTAAAATATAAGCTTCCTGCCTAGGAATTACACAAGATTAAGTAGTTTGAATTGATTACATTTTCAAAGAAAGCTCACAAAGAAAATACTGTATTCCTAGTCACCAGAGTAGTATGAGGAATACAGTGACTAATGGGGTTAATATCATTACTAGCCTATGTTAGAAAATCAAAGTGCTAAAATCCCAAAGGTTCCAATAGGGAAAGCAGCCCATTACAGAAATGAAAATGACAAAGCAAAGAATAAACGATGCTGCACTCTATAAGAAAATTAAGAAAAGAAAATGAATGAAATAAACCAAATAAGGTATCAAAGGAAACTGGTGTAAGTATTTTCACCAAGCTTGAATGTTGAAGTTCCAGTGATTCAACATGATTATAAGAATTTCCATAATTTATTTACATCTGGAATATAAATTTTAGAAAATGTATTAAACCTCTCAAAAGATGAGACATACCCAAATGCATTCCAGTATTATGCGATGGTGGGTATAGCCTGAGAAGATTTAAAACGATTTGAAAAAAAATTTCAAGATTCAAAGTGAGGTAAATATTGCAGTTATGAGTGTTAGTGCATCTTTCACTATAGATAAATTCTTAATCTAATGTTCTGTCCCATCTGGTTTGCAATTGGAGAAATCTCATCAAATTCAAAGCTTTTGTTTACTCTTTACATTCTTTTGTTAGTCCATGATTATGTTTTTGCATTTTGAGCTTCACTTGATTAACTATGAGGAGAGATTAAACATGAACAGTGAAGAATATTATTATTGTTATAAAGTAGTTTAACAAGAATACCAAGCCACGTTTATAAACTTCTCTAGGGCTTATCCAAAATCTTAATTGAAAAAGGAAGAATTGTGAAGGAAGGTAAGGGTAAAGAAGCCAACTGTGTGCTATTCAGAGCTCAATGTAGACAACAGCTCTTACAGGGATGAGGATGATACATTTCCTGATTCCTCTGCTCTTTTTTTTCCGCTTCTTGGTTACTTAATTCATGTTGCATATAGTGTATATTTTACACAAGCATTATCCATTAACTCATTAAGACTGTAAAACCAGATAGAAAATTCAGTTTCAGTTATATACAGTACTTTCATCATCATGATCTGATTTGTATGGATTAACTCAAGAAATTCATGTTGTGTATATTAGGACTTTTATCTCATACAGGTATTGTCCCAAATCCTAAACAACATCCAGCATCAAAGGTCAAGGCAAAAACTGGACGCAATGGTATACGCAAGGGCCCATTATATCACAATTGTCAACTGTGGGCTCCAGATAATAAACCACTGTGCACCATTGACCCCAAAAAAGCTCGCTGGTATGTAGAGAAAGATCTAGGGGATCTGGTTAGTGAAGACCCTTTGATTGTTCGTCTGAAGTTTGAGCCAGCAGGTCGTCCACAAATGGAAATGGAGGACGGGAAGTTCTACCTACAGGAGCGTCAAAATATATGTGTTGTTTGTGGAAAAGAAGAATCATTCATCAGAAAAAATGTGGTTCCCAGAGAATATCGTAAATATTTTCCTGATACTTTGAAAGCACACCAAAATCATGATGTTGTGCTGTTATGTTCTAGTTGCCATCGACTAAATAATATGCGTGACCAGCAGCTTCGTTTCAAATTAGCAGAGGAATTTGATGCTCCAATTGGTACAGAGCAAGATGTTAAATGCACTTTTGACAAATCCCTAAAATCAGTTAGGTATGCTGCAGGTGCTCTGCTAAGAAGTCGAGATGAGATTCCGCAGAAAAGAGTTTTGGAATTAGAAAACATCGTTAAGAAATTTTATGACATTGATGAAATTACACAGGAGCATCTGAATAAAGCATATAACATGAATGTCAACATCTGGAATGATGATTATCAAGCTCATGGTTATAAGGTGTTTCAAGCGTATGAGAAGGTTGGACTAGTAAAGCTGGAGCAAAGATGGAGAGAATTTTTCTTGAGCTCCATGGAACCCAAATTCTTGCCAGACTGTTGGTCTGTTACTCATAATGCTTTTAAAATGCGTCTAAAGATGAGTCGTTTACCTGTAGATCACCCAGATAGAGAAAAATACAGAATAGTATTGGTAGGAACAGAAGGAACCATTGATGTTCCATACATTCCAGATTTAAGTCGGGAATCAACACCAGTCGGTGCAACTTCAAACAGTTTAGAAAGGGATGTTAAGAATGATCCAGTATTGAATGGAGCTGCATCAGGTGAAACTGAGGAAGATTATGTATAATACTGTAATCATATTCATAGCAAGATTAATTATGTTATTTTTATTGGTGTGGTTTTACAGAGAAAAGATACAAGGAACATAAATACCGATGCAACTCGCTGTTCATTTTCCATAAAATATTGATTTCAAGTATATACTGACAAAGACTACCTAGTTACAGTATTGTAGTTGATAATCCAACATACTTAAGGTTTTCTTGATTTAAATTTGCACTAAAGTTGAATCACTTGTCCATAGCATTTATTGTAATAGTTAATTTTATGAAGATAATGTTTATGTCAACTGTTATTTGCAATATACTGTACAGTATAGGGCTTTTAGTACAATACTGGCTTTGAATTTTTAATTTTGATTATTTCAGGGATTGTATCCTGGTCTGGTATTCATGCTCTATAGGAGTGTGAGGTTTATATTAAATTAAGAAAACAAAATTCTCACATAGCAGCAATCTTTATTCCACTTAAGTTTTGTGTTGTGAAGTAGTAAAATCTCACAACACTATGTTAACCAAGTCCCTTGAATAGGTACATCGTTGTTCTGAAATCCTATTCTACCACTAGGTTGGAATGTAGTTACTATAAATTGATTAGTGTACCACCAACCCTTGTTCCTTCCAAATGGGATAAACAGCATAAGAATTCAAAGGAAGAATTATTAGAATTTACAGTATGAAATTTTTATAATTTGATTACTTAATAATTGCCTGGAATAAATAGATAATCCTCCCTCCTCCCTACTTAAGATTCTTCAATGATGTTATCTAAATGGTTAAATGTCTGAATGCTTACAGCTGGTGACCAGAGAACATTATGAGGGTGAAATGGCTGGCCATCGAGTGATGTCATGGAGAGTAGAGGTTTTTCATACAGTATAGGGCAAAAAGTTGTTTTCTAAAAGTTCAAGTCAAGAACCTTGCACTTGAGAGTTGTAGCACTTATATTCCAGGTAAGTATTGAAATAATTATTTTTGTTGTAGAAATTAGAGTTTTTGTGCATGTCACCAAAATTCAAAGACAGGTAACATTATCTGTAACTTTATAATTGGAGGGCATTATGGGTGCCTACAACGGATATCAAATGGCTACTTGACTGGGCTTTTTTGAAGTATAGTTTGGATCATTAATACTGTACTTATGATTGCTTCCAAAATTATACCATCACACATTATTCCAGAATATTTTCTATTTGTAATCATTTAAGTAAAGTTAATCCTCTGAGAATCTAGTGACGCACTTTGACATCATACGTTCATGTAACCATTAGTTACGCTCAAAATGTCAGCATAAGTACAGTAGGTTGACACATGTCATTGTTCCCTGGCCAAAAGTCATGAACCTGACAGCAGTTTTATCACGACTGGGATTACCAGAGAGTTAAAGGGAAGTGGAGAATTAGAAAGTAGTACTTATGTAAACCCTTATTGATCTGTAGATATTATGAGCATTATAGTATTCCAATGCTATCAAAGCGGACCGACCTTGCGGTTAACTCCCAATCTTACACCATATTTTGAATGTATTTGTTGATTGGTTCTATTGTTTAAAATGTAGTGTTAGCAAACTGTTAAATTGTGTAATTTATAACACAGAATAGTCTATGTACTTAAACTGTTGACAATTGTGAAAACAATATTTTTTAATATTACTCTACAGTACAAAAAGACTTCTGTAAAGAAAAGGTTCCATCCGCTTATATATATTTCTGTTGTGTTAATCATAATTATGTTTTATTATTGAATTTTTAGCACAAAGATTTATATTGTTATTTTACACTTTGATACTTTATATAAACTGTACTTTTATTAACCTATAGATTTAGCATTGCTTCCTAAAGTCTATTTGTAGGTAATTATATCATTGTCATCATCAAGTAGTGATGTAGAAGGCCAATTTTAGACTTTTCACCCTCATTGGCCAGTTTTCAAAGGGCTAGTTTAAAAAATTACTTCTAAAAGACTCGATGGAATACTGAAATTAGAAAGTTTTACAAGACAAAGGCCTCTCAAGTCATTACTCATGTTCTTGTACTTAGTATGTACACTATCAATTTTTGCCTACTCCCCTTTAATTCGAGAACCAATCGCCAAGAAACTAGGTAGGTACATTCTATGAGTCAGTATCTATCAATCCTCGGAATGTTTTTTTCCAAAATTCTATCTTGCTAATTAGTACAGGCAATTAAATGAATAGTGAAAAGCAATGAAATTTCGATAACAGTTAATGAGTGTATGATCAGTGTAACATTTGGGAGTAGTAATTGATCTCGGAACAGAAAGTTGTGTCAGACCATTAATTATTAATTTATCTAGTAATTAATCTTTATTGAGGAACTAATTTCAAAAGCCTACTCCTCCCTTATGAGATCATATTGCAAACAAGAAAGTTGGGGAAAAATTAGTACCATAGAGTATATGGCATTTTGAGATAACCAAAATGGAAAAAGCAGTCGTGAATATATCTCATATGGGGAGTGGAAGTTAGTAAAAGAAATTTTGTTGGGATTGCAAGTGGTGTGTGTGGCAAGAAGTATTGGAGGCAGCATGAGGAGGGGCAGTGAATGGTGGAATGAAGGGGTGAAGGTAAAAGTGGAAGCAAAAAAGAGGGCTTTTGAAGAATGGCTGCAGAGTAATAGTGTAGAGAAGTATGAAAGATAGAGAGAGAAAAATGTGGAAGTAAAGTGCAAGGTAAGTGAGGCAAAGAGGGCAGCTGACCTGAGGTGGGGTCAGGGATTGGGTCATTCATATGAAGAGAATAAGTTCTTGTTTTGGAAAGAAGTGAAGAGAGTAAGGAAGGCTGGTTCAAGAATTGAAGAGACAGTGAAAGATGGAAATGGAAGGTTGTTAAAAGGAGAGGAGGCAAGGAAAAGGTGGGCGGAATATTCTGAAAGTTTACTGAATGTTGAGAATAATAGGGAGGCAGATATAATTGCTGTTCCAGGTGTTGAGGTGCCAGTGATGGGAGATGAGAATGAGAGATATATTACAAGAGAGGAAGTGAGGAGAGCACTAGATGAAACGAGAGTAGGAAAAGCATCTGGTATGGATGGTGTGAGAGCTGAGATGTTGAAGGAAGGGGGTGTGACTGTATTTGAATGGTTGGTGAGATTGTTTAATGTGTTTTGTGTTGTCAGTGGTACCAGTAGATTGGGTTTGTGCATGTATTGTACCACTATATAAGGGTAAGAGAGATGTGCATGAGTGTTGTAATTCAAGGGGTATTAGTTTGTTGAGTGTAGTTGGAAAATTGTATGGTAGAGTACTGATTAATAGGATTAAAGATAAAACAGAGAATGCAATCTTAAAAGTACAGGGGGGTTTTAGAAGAGATAGGGGTTGTATGAATCAGATTTTTACAGTTAGGCAGATGTGCAAGAAATATTTAGCAAAAGGTAAGGTGGTGTATGTTGCGTTTATGGATCTGGAGAAAGCGTATGATAAAGTTGATATGGAAGCAATGTGGAATGGGATAAGGTTATATGGAGTTGGTGGAAGGTTGTTGCAAGCATTGAAAAGTTTCTACAAAGGTAGTAAAGCATGTGTTAGGATAGGAAATGAAGTGAGCGATTGGTTTCCGGTGAGAGTAGGGTTGAGACAGGGATGGGTGATGTCGGTGTGGTTGTTTAACACGTATGTTGATGGAGTGGTGAGAGAGGAGAATGCTCGAGTGCTTTGACGAGGATTGAAACTGGTAGACGAGAATGATCATGAATGGGAGGTAAATCAGTTGTTGTTTGAAAATGATCATAAATGGGAGGTAAATCAGTTGTTGTTTGCGGATGATACTGTACTGGTTGCAGACGCGGAAAAGAAACTTGGCCGATTAGTGACAGAATTTGGAAGGGTGTGTGAGAGAAGGAAGTTGAGAGTAAGGTTATGAGATGTACGAGAAGGGAAGGTGGTGTTAGGTTGGATGTCATGTTGAATGGAGAGTTGCTTGAGGAGGTGGATCAGTTTAAGTTCTTGGGGTCTGTTGTTGCAGCAAATGGTGGTGTGGAAGCAGATGTACGTCAGAGAGTGAAATGAAGGATGCAAAGTGTTGGGGGCAGTTAAGGGAGTTGTAAAAAATAGAGAGTTTGGCATGAATACAAAGAGAGTTCTGTATGAGAAAGTGATTGTACCAACTGTGATGAATGGATCGGAGTTATGGGGAATGAAAGTGACGGAGAGACAGAAATTGAATGAGTTTGAGATGAAGTGTATGGCTGGTGTATCTCGAGTATACAGGGTTAGGAACGAAGTAGTGAGGGTGAGAACAGGTGTAAGAAATGAGTTAGCAGCTAGAGTGGATATGAATGTGTTGAGGTGGTTTGGTCATGCTGAGAGAATGGAAAATAGCTGTCTGCTAAAGAAGGTGATGAATGCAAGAGTTGATGGGAGAAGTATGAGAGGAAAGCCAAGGTTTGGGTGGATGGATGGAGTGAAGAAAGCTCTGGGTGATTGGAGGATAGATGTGAGAGAGCCAAGAAAGCATGCTAGAAGTAGGAATGAACATGCGAGTGATTGTGACGCAGTTCCGGTAGGCCCTGCTGCTGCTTCCGATGCCTTAGATGACCGCTGAGGTAGTAGCAGTAGGGGATTCAGCGTTATGAAACTTCATCTGTGGTGGATAACGGGGGAGGGTGGGCTGTGGCACACTAGCAGTACCAGCTGAACTCGGTTGAGTCCCTTGTTAGGCTGGAAGGAACGTAGAGAGGAGAGGTTCCCTTTTTTTGTTTCCTTTGTTTGATGTCGGGTACCCCCCAAAATTGGGGAAGTGCCTTAGTATATGTATGTATGTATGTATGGGGAGATTGTGAACTTGATGGAAACTTAGGCTGAAGGTTCACAAAATGCAAAACATAAAGAGAACAGATATCTACCTGTACGTCCAAAGGAAGTATCTATAAAGTTTTTTATTTTGTTAAGTAATCAAAGATATTACAGTATTATTTCAAAGGGATTATGATGACTGATTAAAGGAATTACAGTACTACTTTTGTTGTTCATAATCAAGTATGATAACACTGTATAAAGGAAATGCAGTATATTTTAAAGGTTTGTGGTTGGTTATGGTGGCAGCCATTCTTAATTGTTTTATACTGATAAAGGTCCACAGTTATCAACTGTACCTTTTTGTGTCTGCTTTGCTTTTGTTACCTTAGTAGAATTCCCTGCACCTGGTACTTAGTAGTCACTGCAGAGTTTCTTATAAAAATCATTACAATCTCTGTTGTTTTATCCTTCTTTTTGTAGTTAGGCTGGTGTGGGGTTTGCATGAATTACTATAAAGGCTAGAACAGGGAATTCAATACAACTTGTGACCAACTTGTGGAATGATCCTCATTATCAGGTTGTTGAATCGTTGGAAATTCAAAAGTTCAAACTTGGAGCAAATATTTTTATATTCAAGAGGCTGACATAAGTCTCTTTATACTTTATATATGATAGATCTATTTTAATATTGTTACTGTTCTTAAAGTATTTTTTTTTAAAATGTTCATTACTTCTCTTGTAGTTTATTTCCTTATTTCCTTTCCTCACTGGACTATTTTCCCCTGCTGGAGAACTTGGGCTTATATCATCCTCCTTTTCAAACTAGGGTTGTAGCTTAGCTAGTAATAATGATAATATACCAAAGAAATGTTGTCTTCCTTTAGGGCCAGTCTATCAACATGCGGGCCATGGAATCTGTGTTTATAAGGGTAACCCACTGCTAACTTATGAACCATCACCCACTGAGAAACATTATTAATGCTGAAAATAATGTGTATGTGGGTGTTTGTTTCTCGCCCAAGAACCATTTTTTTTTTTGGTCTTCAAGCGGTAAGGAAGCACTGCACTCTTTTTTTGACGGTTGTCAGGATTGTAGGTCAACTTTAAGTTAAATACAGTTAATTTGGTTCTGAATTTATTAGTACCTAATTTTTAGCGATAGATGTCAGTATGCTGCTCTATTTTTGTTGCTTTATTTTGATAACAAAAATATTTTCATTACTGTTATTACATATGATTTGATTTGGTTGCTTTGACATATATGACTTTTAATTCAACTCCATATGAGCTAGATAGCTTAACCAGTAGTTTTTTTAAAGTTTTTAGCGTGGATATTAAGTTTGTGACAATTACGATTGATACTTCGTTTTGATAATAAGTCAATTTTGGTTTATGTATGCTACATATGTATAGATTTTGGGGGTCATAGTCATTCTCTTGGGCAATATTAATTAAATGCCGAAGTACTAGTGCCATCAATTATTTAAGGCAACACTTTTCAAATATTCTGCATCTTTTCTTGTCTTTGGTGTGGAATCTTAAAGGAAAAGAACTGTTTGATACTGTTCTGCTCCGTTTATTCATCTTATGCTGACAGCTGTTTTCACTCGCTAACTAATTTTATTTGTCACGGCATCTCTACAAAGAAATTATCATAATATGTTGACAGTGCATTGCTTCAAACAAATGTTAAAGGAAATTTTTTGGACCTAAAATCAATACTGTACAGTGAATTAATAAAGAGGAATTACATTATTGCACTGTGTAATACAATAATTAAAATATATTAAAAGAAATGGTGTCGTATAGGTATACCGTAGAATCGCATACTGTGAAAATTGAAACTCAGGCCGTGTGGGGTATGCCCTAGTTTGCCCAAATGATTTTGTACGTGGTACACTATTGGCTGATAGAGGAACACAAACAATCAAAACATGATGCTCAGTAATCTAGGCGTTGATTGGGTCACCGACCACGGCATCCCTCTCCATGCTACGGCAGCATTCAGCATCCCACGTTGCTCTGTTCATTTTTACACGTACGCGACATCGTTGTATGGTGTTTTGCATTTTTGTTTAAAATGATGAAATTGTGAATATAATCACAGCCCTCTAATATCACCCAACGTTCTACACCTAAAGCTTTTGACAGTGAACCCAAGCACCAAAAGAATATGCTTACTATAGACAAATTTTTTTAATTAGGTGCATTTGCACCGCCTCACAAGGGTGCCCTTTTTGCTTTGAAAAATTTCCCTGCTAGCTGATTGGTTAGAATGATTTTGTCTAACCAATCGGCAATTGCAAAACTTTTCGAGCTAAAAGGGCCCTCCTGCGAGTCGGTGCAAATGTATGTCATTAAAAGAAATTGACTATGGGTATAGCAGAGGAAATGAGACTTCTTGATATGCTTAAGGAAAGAAAAAGGAATGTGGATGCAAAGTTTGCCATATCAAGAAGGATGAAAATTATGTGAGGGCAAAGGAAAATGTAGTTTTTAAAGATAGTGAAAAGGCAGGTGGTTTATTTCAATAAGGCCATTGTAAAGATGGAGTTTTCATTAGACCATTGGATTAATGACTACAGAAAAAAGAACATTGCACGGTACAGTATACCAACACCTTTGCTAACACCATCCCTGGCAGCTGTACAGCAAGTTTACAGATGGTAATGATAATGACCCAGAACCTGAACCTTCAAGGATTAAGGGCCCTGAAGGCATGGATAACTAAACCACTGACATTGGATTGGTTTCATCAGTGCTTCATCCCCAAAGTTAAGGTTTATCTCACCCAAAATAGACTGGAATTCAAAGTACTTTTCCTAATGGACAATGCTGGAAGTTACATGCTTGTCCTATAATATGAGGTTGTAAAAATCAAATTCTCCCTGCTAAACACCATATCTTTGATCCAGCCATGGATCAAGGTGTTATTTGTGCTTATAAGGCACTCTAAACAAGGAACTCTTTGCAGCACCTGGTTGAGGCACTGCACTTGGATGATAACTTCTCACTGAAGGAGTACTGGTATGGGTTCATCATTGCAACATAACATATTATTCAGAAGGCCATAAAGGAGATGAAAAACAAAACCCATTGATATTACTGTTAGAGTGTTATTGTGTCCTTTGACTGGATCGATAGTATTACATTGGATCCCTCTGGTCACAGCTTATTTTTCTTTTGCTTACACATACACCAAATTGTCTGGCCTATTCTTTACAATTTCTTTCTTCATATACCTGACAATGCTAAGAAAACCTAATAGTTCTTCACTCAAGGGGGTAACTACTGCACTGTGATTGTTCCTTAGGGTACTTTCCACTTGGTAAGGGTAGCAGAGAGATTTTAGCCATGGTAAGCAACTCTTCTAGGAAAAGGACACTTCAATATCAAACCATTATCGTCTAGTCTTGAGTAGTGCCATAGCCTGTGCACCATGGTCTTCCAGTCTTGGGTTAGAGCTCTCTTGCTTGAGGGTATACTCAGGCAAACTATTATTTTCTTATTTGCTTTCCTCATTGGGATATTTTCCCTGTTGGAGCCTTTGGGCTTATTGTATCCTACTTTTCCGATGGGTTGTAGCTTAGCTCATAATGATAATGCAAACTAGAAGGTATTATGGCCAGAAACAGTCTAGGAATTTAAAGGATTCTCTCCTGACAAAATCTACTACTGCAGTAGATAAAACAGTGAAGCTAGCAACATTGCTAGGAGATGGATTGACTGAAATGAATACCAAGGTTGTAAATAACCTGATTGAGGCTCACTTGGAACCATTAACAGATGATGATCTATCGGAGAAACAGAGATTAGGAAGTCCAGAAGTGAGGATGAAGAAGAACGAGAGGATCCAAAGAAAGAAAATAAGTCGGCCTATTACTAGAACACTTTTCAACTCTTATCAAAATATTGTGAAAGAAATTCGAGGAATAGCAGAAGTTTGGGATTACAGTTGAAAGATGCAATAGTTGGAACCATGAAAGTTTATAAAAACCTCCTTACATAGAAGGAAAGGCAACACCATTAACTACCTATCACTATGTTCTTCATCTTCAAAAAACGAAAAGGACGGGTACTCCTTCATTAGAAATAGAAGTTACGCACAATGACGACGATGAAGATGATGCACTACCTGACGAAGCGCCTGTTCATGTGATGTCCTTATGAGAGCTGTAATGTTTTTCTTTGCAGTAAATTCATCTCTTCATCATCACCTGCATTGTTCAGTTGTGCACACCTAATTATCATCAATCAAATTGTATATTAACAGGGTAGTGTACTGTACTGAATTTAATTTTTTCTTTAATATGTAAGGAGGTGTCTATAAGTAAGTTTGAATTTAAAAACTGTTTAGAAAAGGCTTATAAGAGTATGAGGGGAGTTTATAAAAGTTTGACTATATAAATAATATTAAAATAAATACTCTAATACCTAATCAAGTGATGTTAATTCATCCCAAGAGACCCGCTGTAATGGGATTTTCAAGGAAGGTCTAAATTTGTCCGTAATAAGCGACATACATTACTATAGATGTAATAACCATGGAAAAAATACATATCTGCTCTTATTTTATAAAATCACACCTATATGAATAAGCCGCACAGTACTGCTCATCAATGTACGTATAACATTTGAATGAATTATAAGCTTTAAAAGTCAGCGAGAGAGAAAGAGGAAGAGATAGAATACAGTAAACCATGTTAAGATACCATAAATTTTAATATTAACACATGCAAAATGGTTCAACATTGGATTGGAGCAATCTAACAAGCAAATAATCTCCTCTGCTTAATGGACACCAGCCACCCGTTGAGATACTACCACTAGAGAGTTATGGGGTCTTTTGAATGGCCAGATAGTACTACATTGGATCCTTCTCTCTGGTTACGGTTCATTTCCCTTTTGCCTATACACTCACACACCGAATAGTCTGGCCTATTCTTTACATATTCTCCTCTGTCCTCGTACACCTGACAACACTGAGATTACCAAACAATTCTTCTTAGCAATGTAATTGTTCAGTGGCCACTTTCTTCTTTGTAATGGTAGAAGAGACTCTTTAGCTGTGGTAAGCAGCTCTTCTAGGAGAAGGACACTCCAAAATCAAACCATTGTTCTCTAATCTTGGCTAGTCCCATAGCCTCTGTACCATGGTCTTCCACTGTCTTGGGTTAGAGTTCTCTTGCTTGAGGGTACACTCGGGCACACTGTTCTATCTTATATCTTCCTCTTGTTTTGTTAAAGTTTTTATAGTTTATAAAGTGATATTTATTTTTATGTTGTTGCTCTTCTTAAAATATTTTTCCTTGTTGCCTTTCCTCACTGAGCTATTTTCCCTTTTGGAGCCCCTGGGCTTATAGCATCCTGCTTTTCCAACTAGGGTTGTAGCTTAGCAAGTAATAATAATGATAATAATAGAAGTGAGGAATTAGTTATAGGAGGATGTTTGTCAAACCTGACACAAATGGCAGTGGTTGTTCAGCATCAAGATCAGGTGATTTTAGTGTAGGCTTTTGTTTTTCTACTCGTACTGGGAACTGATCTAAAGCTCTGTCCACATGACCGGACCTGATTGGTGGACCTCCCCTCTAATGGGCACACTAGATGGGCAAACCATCAAATTGGCCGATGGGTCTTGAAGCGAAATCACCATGCTGGTGCCCGATGGTTTGAGCTTCGACTCTGGCAGACGTACGTTAACATGGTGTACCCATAACAGGCTTATCTTCCACACGCTATATCACTAATACAGGTCACCCCATAGTAACATGCGATGTCTAATTCAGAGACCTCTAGTGAGCCGCTTGCCATTTACTGGTCCAAACCTGTTAAACATACGATGTTTGAACTTTAGCGATAAAATCCATGTTTCTGGGATTATGCGTGACAAGCGTTATTTGGATATGTGTGTAGAATACTGCAGTGCCGAATACGTACCTCCTGTTACCAAAAATCTTAGTGTTGCCTCTTAAGGAACCACTGTTGTTATACTCTGTCTCATGTTTGTGTCTTATTTTCATGTTTTACTCCAGCTTTCCTAGTAAAGTATAAAACGTGCTTACACTCATTCTCAAATAGTCTCCGAAATCTTCTTCATGGCCATCTTGTAGTTCCTGTAGTATTGTTGTGTGGTTGCCATGTACATTTATTTTACTGAGCCATTCTTTGCACCATATGTTCTTCTTTTTCATCACACACAAAGCAATTATCATATTACGTAATATCTTCTTCGTAGTAAGCACCATGTTTATCATACCGCACTGAACACACTATTGACATTGTCGGGCACGCCCACCTCTCCATCGACTTGCCCGTGAGGACAAAATTCATGCGTAAGCCCGCCAGAATATGCCTGTCAACCCCAGAGCACGCTGGTCAGGCCTGTTCACACATTTACTGTATTGAATAGTGTTCCTTCTCTTGTCGAAAATTGTTCTATAAGGCAAGAATAAATCTTCAAGACCGTGTTGTTTTAGTAAAATGTTTGGCTGAAGGATCTTGGATTGAAAGATTGACACTTCGATAGATAATGAAAACCTTGTTGTGTTTCCTCTAAGTTTAAAGTGCCTTGGTTCCGTATAAGGGAAACTTCAATTTTCTGTTGCTCTAACTCTAACAATAAGTCAAAACTTGCAGGTCTTCTGCTTTCTGTGCCACTGAAAAGTTGGCACCTTGTATTACTGTTAGTTATAAATGTGTACAAAGAATGAAGAGACCATGGATAATCTTTACACAGTCACTCAGTAATAAATTAAACCTGTGAGCATGGCAGTGTATGTATAGCACACTGTTTGGGGAATTTTATCGTGTAGTTGTGCCATAACGCCACTAACGCATCAACTTACGATACTTGTCCCTTCATAGCACTGTGCCACAGTTTGACCACTTTGTTTCATGAACAGTAATAATTTTTATTTGATCCAAATAGTAGGGTAAACTACACAAAACTCTGGTCGGTTGAGAGGAGGTTCCAGGTAACTCCTAAGAAAGTAGTTCTCGGTAAGTATGTTAGGAAAAATACAAATTACTAATAATTTGTGATATTTATAAATATATGCAGTACTGTATACATAAATATTTTTTCCTATTGGTGTCATATATGCAATCATATCTGCATATATCCACATCATCGAAAGGAGTTGGTTTCAAATTACTCAAACCAAGTCCCTTTCTATATTGGCTATCCGTGTTCTTGTGACCTGCCTCGCCGAATAAGTTGATTCTCTCCTTTCCTAAAATTGCTTCCTGTTTGACATTTTTCCTAGTATGCAATTTCAGGAAATCCAGAGCTTTATAGGCTGGTTTTGACATAGGATGTTTATATGACACAACTTAAAAAAAATCAAAGCAGCACAACATACATGCATGGTGCTTATCTTGATTGTGGCAGAAGGAAGGGCACCATGAGGATCTGGCTTCTTTTGCAGGGATTTTCTCTCATGATGTGAGTGGTTAACTTTTAGTCTTTTCATATCTCATAACGAACCATGACTTGGGTGTTTGCTTAGTTATAGGATTCTTGTTGTACACAAGTCTACCTTGTTATATGGTTTGGTATTAATCGTTGGAAACCACACAGCACTCTTAACCAATAAAAGTGGGCTTTAGACTTGTAAGTGAATGTGGAAAGTAACGGAGATATTCTCCTTTATTGAAAAGATGTTTGCGGAGCAAGAAGCAAACATCCCGGTAAGCATTGTCCACAGTGTTAGCAATGGTTCTCAGTTGGTCACTTGTCATAAATAAGTATACAATTTCAGTATTGGAGGCACAGTGACAGGTTTCTTTTGTGTACACCGAGTCTGTGTCTTGTACATTGATACACTACCCCTAGGGCAGGGGAGACAATGTTTATTTGGTATATCTTGTTGCGCTGGATTCTCTGGTCTAGCCTTTACATGAAAGTACTGTACATTTGTTACTTACAAGCATACCTCACCCCTGTGTTTCATAGCCATCTTAGAAACAATAAATATGTTTGTGTGTGGAGATCAGCAAAGGCTCATTTAGAGTCCAGTAGGAGTGATGCTAGATTTCAATACAGCCATAGTATACTGGGGTTATAGCTTAGCTTGTAATAAATAGTACTAATAAAAATCATTTAGAATATTTGATAAGTTTATGAGGTAATTTAATCATTTACTGACCCCACTCAGTTGCGCATGTTATAGTAGAACTCTTTTTAAGTTTAGCAATAGATAAAGCCTTGGAATACATCATGACTTTGATCATCACTCTCCTTTTGTCTGGGAAAAGGGTTTGGGTCAGATGGTTTTTGTCTTGGCTGAGGGCTTGAGTCATATGATTCAGAGGAAATGGTTCATAGATCTTGGGCCCCAGTTCTCAAAGTCGTAAGAAATTAACTTTTATGGATTTTCTCAAATTAGTCATTCCTCTTGTATGGCCAAACCATCATGTTCAGGTAATCCACCCTTGTCCTCATTATTTCCAAGAGAAAGTGAGTTAGTAAGTTGTATCAGTAGCAGTGACTTACTTTTTGGGTAAATGTATTTATAGCAGGGATTTGGTGAGAAATTTTGAAAATATGTAATGAAGGTTATATATCTGTACCCAATAAACTGGTTGATATTACGGTTCTACAAGGCTCTAAGATATAGTTTTTTATCATAGGTAGTAGGTTGGCCAGGGCACCAGCCACCAGACAGTAATACATTAGATCCCCCTCTCTGGTTATGGCTAATTTTTTCTTTGCCTACACATACACCAAATAGTCTCCTGTTCTTTACATGTTATCATCTTTCCTCATACACCTGACAACACAGAGATTATCAAACAATTCTTCTTTGCTCAAGGGGGTAATTATTTACTGTAATTGTTCAGTGGCTACTTTCCTCTTGGTAAGGGTAAAATAGAGACTAGCTATGGTAAGCAGCTATTCTAGAAGGACTTCCCAAAATCAAACGATTTTTCTCTAGTTTTGGGTAGTGCCATAGCCTCTGTACCATGGTCTTCTTGTGTTAAAGTTCTCTTGCTTGAGGGTACACTCTGGCACACTATTCTATCTTATTTTATTTTCTTCCTGTTTTTTCTTTTAATGGTGTATTGGAGAGGCTTGATAGAAGGGCCATGGATGCCTGTTGGTTTATCAAGAGGTTGTCTTTGCTTTATCTGTTTCTTTTTCTTTTCAAAATTATCCTTTTTGTCCTCCCTTCAGTTGGAGTTGCTATCCTGGAGGGTATTTAGCCTTGCATAGTGTAGCAGCTCCTTCATGTTGACCATGTTTTCTGCCTTTTTTCTTCTATAGTCTATGGGTTTGATCAACCACTTTATTTATACTTTTTCATATATTATTTTTTCTATCATTCTTGTAAATTTAGTTTTTAAGTATGATGTATCTTTTTTATTACCATTAATTCTTATGGTGTCTGGAAACATTGAGCAAAATTTGGGACCAGTACGTCCTAGATTTCATCAATGTCTTCTACCGTATTGCAGTATTCGTGGTCTTCATGCAAATATTCAAGACCTTACAGTTGCGTCCAGATAGCATGATTAGGACTAAGTACCCTGCTTCTCATAAGTCCTGCTATGAATGTGGATGTCATAAGATTCAGGTAATAAAAGTTTTTGGCAGGCATAATAAGGGATTTTGATGAAGGAAAAATCTATTTCTGGGCGAGGAACCTGTGTCGCCCAGTGAAATGCTCCTCTAGCACCATTTCTAAGGCATAGTTATTGCTGAATATACCAGAGAAAAAAGGATGCATGGAATGCCAGGAATAAACCTAGCTCGCTCACTCTTTGAGTGTCGGTATAGATAACTGGGGCGTGATTGAACCACGACCATAGGTTCCTCACCAATTATACATCTCCATCAACATCCCCTGGAACAACGGGGTCCATCTAGACTGGGGATCCTCAGCATATTTGTGTTCGATCTACCAGAATTCAGACCCGATGATACTGTCTTCAATTGTCTACTTACTACTATGGCTAAGGTACAAGAAGATGATAGAAAGGCCTCTTTTGTCTTTGTTGTTGATTTCAATGCTCAATATAGGGAGTTGTTAAATTCTGTTTCTTCTACCAATCGCCATGGCTTAAGAGCTTTACACTTTGCCTCTGAATCAGGTTGTGAGTAAATCATAATTGAAGCTACTCACAGGTCTGGTATCTGCTTGGACCTTGTATACACCGACTCCCCTGGTGTTATAACAAGTAGGCTGGGTCTCTAGGTGGGACATCTGATCATTCCCTGATTTTATTAGTAGTGAAGACTGAGCAGCCAGTCTCTGATGTATCATACTTGTGTAAGATTTGTATGAAATCTCCAGCAGACTTGAATGGGATTTTGAGCGATCTTTTGGGCCTGAATTGGTCACAATTTTATATAGTAGAGCGGATCCTGTTGTCCCTTTGAATGAGAATCTATTTAACTGGCGTATCCCTTCTCGTGTGCTAAGGCAGTGAATGAAGGACAAACCATGGTTTAATGATGCTTGTAGATGTGCTTATTTGGAGGAGCAGGAAGCCCATCATCTTTGGAAGGGTAACAGATCAGATTTGACTTGGAATAACTATACTCTGCCTAGAGCTTTTGCTCAGAGAGTTTATGCTTCATCTTAAAAGGAATACAATTTAACCATGAAAGAAACCCTTTCTGGTACAACCCAGGAACAAGAGGGGTGAACTACCCTTAAATCTGCACTTTATTATGTAGATGCAATAGTTCCTCTATTTAAACCAGATGGCTCTGTCACTCAATGTCCAAAGGAAAAGGCAACCCTTTTGGCTGATGTATTTGACAGTAACCAGAGTAACAAGAAAACTGATCTTCCTCACGCCTGTTTTCCTGAGGCTAAACTAACTAATTTAGCTTTTCAATCTCGTGAAATTAAAGCTCTCTTGATGGACCTTGATTCTTATGGAGATAGAGACCCAAATGGTATTTTTCCTTTGTTTATTATAAAGACTGCAGAGTTCTTAGCTCCAAAGTTATCTGTTATTTTTCCCAAGTTAGCTAGAGGAGGAGCTTTTAGCACTTGTTAGAGAATTGGTAATGTTACTCCACTATGTAAATGTGTTTGTGGCAGCTCAACCCCAACTGATTACAGCCCAATTTATTGCACAGAGTTGTTGTTGGGCACCATAGTGAGTATAGGAATGTGATATCTGGTGATTGCCAGGGTAGTGTTCTTGGCCCCTTACTTTTCATACTATATACACATGTCATGTTGTTTGGCCTAGAAAACAAGCTGACTGCATATGCAGATAATGCTACACTCTTTGCATCCATTCCATATCCTGAATGTAGATCTTGGTTTGCTGAATCCCTTAATAGAGATCTAGCTAAAATAAGTGCAAATTATGGGGCATGAAGTTGAATCCTAACGAAACTCAAAGTATGATTGTTAGTAGGTTAAGGACAGTGGCTCCTAAACATCCAGATCTCAGCATTGATAATGTTTCTTGAACTCTATATGACTTAAAATTTTAAGTGTGATTCTCAACAGCAAATTTACTTTTGAGGAACACATTAAGTCTGTCTTCAGTTGGACAAAAAATTCGCTTATTTAGAAAGTCTTAAGATTTCCGGTGATCAATCTATTCTGAAGAAGTGTTTTAATTCTTTCATTTTACTTTGCTTCAAGTATTGTTCTCCTGTTTTGGTCTTCAGCTGATGATTCTCATCTTAATTTGTTGAACAGGAACTTACGGTCTATTAAATTTCTTATTCCTGATCTAGATGTTAATCTTTGGCACCGTCGTTCATTTAATTAATTATGCTTGTTGCATAAGATTTTTCATAATTCTGATCATTATTTACAGAAAATTTCATAATTCTGATCATTATTTACAGCAAATTTACTTTTGAGAAACACATGAAGTCTGTCTTCAGTTGGACAAAAAAATTGGCTTATTTAGAAAGTCTTAAGATTTCCGGTGATCAATCTATTTTGAAGAAGTGTTTTAATTCTTTCATTTTACCTTGCTTCAAGTATTGTTCTCCTGTTTGGTCTTCAACTGGTGATTCTCATATTGATTTGTTGGACAGGAACTTTCGGTATATTAAATTTCTTATTCCTGATCTAGATGTTAATCTCTGGCACCATCGTTCAATCTCTCCAGATAGCTAGGTTGGTAGCGTCGCAGGCTTCTGTTTCAGAGGTCCCGAGTTCGCTTCCCCCGCAAGGACGTGGATATCGTGAGACCTTCTACTGGGGGTTACTCCCCAGGGTGGCACCTGGGGGTGGAGGTTAGAGGGGGCTAGTGATAGTCCCTGCTGGCTTATGGTCGCCCGAGCAGAATGATGCACATCGTCTGAGTGGAGACCTAAAACCCGCAACTTTAACTTTTTTTAATTAATTATGCATATTGCATAAGAGTTTTCATAATTCTGATCATTATTTACATTAGATCTCTCAGGACAGTTCCATCCTGTTTGTAATACTAGGCATGCAGTTAATTCTAATTGTCAGGCCCTCTCCACCATGAAGCTCAATGCTACATAGTGTTCTAGAAGTTTTATTTTCCAGCTGTGACCAAATTGTGGAATTATCTTCCTAATGAGGTAGTTGAATCGGTAGAACTTCAACAGTTCACACTTGCAGCAAATGTTTTTATGTTGAACTGGCTGACATAAATCTTTTTATGGTTTTTATATATGAAATATCTGTTTTGATGTTACTGTTTTAAAAATATTTTATTTAACTTCATAATTTTCCATATTTGTTATTTATTTCCTTATTTCTTTTCGTCACGGGTATGTTTTCCCCTGTTGGAGCCCTTGGGCTTATAACGTCTTGCTTTTCCAACTAGGGTTGTAGATTAGCGTGTAATAATGATAATAAACTACCTTCAGATCATTCTACTTATTGGAATTTGATAGGGTTTTGAATTATTCAAGAAGTAGAATTGTATAAGATACTGGAAAAAGTGCTTTGGGAAAATTACTTGTCTAATCTCTCAACCAAATGGGTTAGTGAACTGATGGTCCTTTTTGAAAGATACTTCTTTTGGCCCAAGCTTCAACCAACTAGATTAATGAGGTACAAACTATTGATATGGCTAATTTTTACCTTTTACCAGATTTTAGGCCTTAAGCAGCTTCAATACTAAGAGCACACTTCATTTTAATTCTGTTCCTTCCATAACAGCTTCAGTTGGAAGGGATTTGGAGGATAAGTTTTTATATCCAATTAGGGCCTTCAATGTTTGGATGAGTAAAACGGCATTTTTTTTGAGATAGGTCTCCTAACTTATTTTGCAGTTAGAATTCCTACTCGTCCCCTATCAAAGAATGCTACGTCTTTCTCCCTCAAGAGTCTCACTTAAGTATATTACTTTGTTTAATGAGTCATCAATGTGGGATATAGGTCGCTAAATTTTGTAAAGAATTGTCATTAGAAAGGGTCATTGCTGCAGCTCACTGGCATACCAAGTCAGTTATTGCTATTCATCGTGTGAAAAAAAAAGAAAATATAGATTTGTTAGACTATAGTCTGCAATTTTTATATTGACTTAAGATTTAGAATTCATTAGATATAAGTAGGCTTACAGTTATTGATAGTATATGAACATAAGGCAAGGTGGGGCCTAGACCACCATGTACTGATTCAATCTCACTCTTGAGTGCAATGATCTTGCTCTTTGTTGTATCTGGAAGGTAGGATAAAAGGTTTTGAGAGAAAATATGTAAATTTTGTTCCAAGATCAAGAAGCTCACACTTCATATACCGGTATATATTAGTATTACTACTCAAAGTTAAGTATCAAAATAATAGATTTTTTCATGAAAATTCTGTTTTGTTCTGATTTGTGAATAACAGCTGGTCAACCATCTGGTCATATCTTATAGATATATCAAATGGAATTTATAAGTGCATTATCTGTTGATTTGATGCTTTTATTTGATCCTTTTATCCTCTTTTTTTTTTTTCTTTTTTCTTTTTTCTTCTTGTTAGTCAAATAGTTATCTTGGACACCACATTACTTAATTGAAATCAGATTTGTATTGGCTTTAACATTGGCATTGTGTAGTGTACCATGTAATAGAAAATAAGTAGACATTATTTCCTTATGAATCCTACCAATTGTCTATTTAAATGAGAGATTTTACTTCATACAGGTCATGGGATGAAAAACAAACTAAACCTCAACTTGAAACCAAAAACGTATACAAGAGCATATTCAATACGAAAGGAACCATTGTATCACCATTGTCAACTCTGGGCACCAGATGACATGCCATTATGTATGATTGACCCTAAAAAGGCCCGATGGTATGTCACAAAAGGTTTAGGTCATTTGGTTAGTGAAGAGCCTTTAATAGTTCGACTGAACTTTGAACCAGCTGGACGTCCATTAATGGAAACTCAAGAGGGAAAGTTTCGCTTACAGGAGCGTGAAAATGTCTGTGTTGTGTGTGGAAAAGACGAGTCTTATATCAGAAAAAATATTGTGCCACATGAGTACCGCAGATTTTTTCCTAACATTTTGAAATCTCATGAAAATCATGATATTGTGTTGTTGTGTGTTGAGTGTCATAGACTGAGTAATGTTCTTGATAATACTTTACGCACTCAGTTAGCTGAAGAATTTAGTGCTCCTATTGGCTTTGAAAATGGTGCTAAAGCTACTATTGACAAGTCACGCAAATCTGTCAAACATGCAGCAAGTGCGCTTGTAAAGTGTCGAAATGATATTCCTGAAAAGAGAGTCAGAGAATTGGAAAATATCATCAAAGAATTTTTTAATGTTGAAGGCATTACGACAGAACATCTTGAAGAAGCCAAGAATTTGGATGTGAAAATATGGAATGAAGATTATCAGGCACATAGTCAAGTTGTCTTTGAGGCTTACAAAAAAGTGGGATTAGTCAAATTGGAGCAACGGTGGCGAGAACATTTTCTGAACTCAATGAAACCAAGGCATATGCCTGACTGTTGGTCTATTACCCATAATGCTATAAAAGTTCGGCATAAAATGAGTTCCTTACCTCTTGACCATCCAGAAAGGGAATTATACAAAGTAGTCCTTGTAGGAACTGATGGTATTATAGATGTTCCATATAACCCAACAAACAGTAGGGAAAGCTCCCCAGACAATGGAAAACAAAATCAAGACTTTGACCCAAAGCATAGTAAAGATGATCCCGGTGGGGGATAGTGCTGTCGGTGCACCGCTTGCAGTGCATTGTAGATAATGTATTACTTAACAGTCTTTGCAGTGTTCCTTTTCCCCTAGATTCTCTGAGGTTTAGTCAATTGGGTGAATGATTGTTAAGTCATACATTTCTAGGATCCCCTCCTCTTTAAAGCAAAGTGTTTATGGCCCATCCATTATATCAGGTTGTGGAGAGCAGTAGATGGTGAGGGAAGGCTGTTTAAGACCTTGAAGGTCATGTCCCATTTCTTCATTAAGTTCAATAATAAACAGGGCTGTACTGTATTGACATGGAGAATGGAAGACTTCCCTAAAGAGCAAACCATTCTGCAAATAAGGGTTATTGCTTAACCCTTAGGTGATGGCTAGCGTCAATAGACGTGTATATAGCTACTTGACATATTACCACAATTAGCGTCTATTGACATGCAGGCATTCTATATGAAACACAAAACATATTTTTATTGTGCATGTGTATGGCAACATAAATTAATCCATTAATTGGCAGCCCCTTCTAGCTCTTATTCAGACAGTTTGTAAGTACTAGTATTAAAAAAATCCGAACATGGCCAGCCTTGTTTGCTTTCTGCATGTTTGTACAGACTTGTAAAGTCTTTCAGATGTTGGCTAATAGTGTCTCAGATGACTAACAATGTAGATGATGCTGAAGAGGATATGTATTTGAACCTTTAGTGATGTGTCATATTTTCAATAAAGTGAATAGTATGAAACGGCCTGAGAAAAGAAAAATGCGCTTAAGATGGAGGGTCCAAAAGATTGTCATCTCGGTTTTCCCTGTATAGAGTTTACAGAAATAACACTTTCCTACAATAACGTAACTTTTGTTTGTACTTTTATAATATAGGCTTATTTGAGATATTGATGAATAGGTCAGATTTAGTGAAAAATATTTCATTTGTTTTTTCATGAAATACGAACCATTGTCCTTTGGGTAGGGTATATGTTTTCAGCGTGAGCGGAGTGGCTGCTTAATCATTTTAATTAGAAGTTAAGCAACAGGTGGGAGCAAGGTCGAGCAACCCTGCCACTCTACCTGTCAAAATGTCATTACTTATGTTTTCAGCCTAAATTTAGTACAGACATATTGTTGTGCCCTTAATTGAACTTTCCATTTTTTTTCAGTAAGTGAATGCTGGCTGTTGATTGTTATGATGTGAAGCAGGCACAGTGTAAAATCCAGACGTCGGATGCCGTCCGGGAGAATAGAAAATCGCTTGTATCACCGGGAAAGACACGAAAATACACGTCTTTTTCGTGACTGGTAATGTTCACTGATACTTTCTGTTATTTTCAGAATAAATGTTCGAAAAATATTAGTTTATTTTCATGTTATTGCGAATAATCTCAATTGGATGTCAACATTATATACACTATTTAACTGCCTGCTATTTTACCCTGTTAGGATAAAAGCCGGACGTCGCCAATCAGCAGGTCACAGATAAGAATTTACCGGGCTGTAAAGTAACATAAGGAGAAAGGGCCTACCACTCCCTTTACGCTGCATTTAGTTGCCAATAGGTTTAGTATGATCCACTAACCAATTAAAATGTTGCCAACTTTAGCCAGACACAGGATACTACTTGTAAGAAATGAAGTCTATTTCACTTGAAATGTACTGAAATTTTATCAATCAATTTGTTTTTATTCGTTTGATAATAGCCTGTGCCTGTTGCCCAGTCAGAGCCACGGGAAGGTAGTTGACAGTCTAACCAACTAATCCACCACCCTACACCATATTATTTCCCATAACCACAAATATAAGCAAATAAACTCAATTGAAAGAAATAATAAAACAATTAAAAGGTAAATATTAAAATTAATGTAAAGGTAAATATAAAATGTTTTATCACAGACAAAAAAAATTCAAGAAACAACAATGATATCCTAATTGCACTTGTCAGGACCAAACAAACAACATGATAGAATAGTTTATTTCGAAAGTTACATGAGACCTCAAGTAGAAATACAACAAAAGCAGTTTTACATATAAGCATGTAAGTGTGATGTAAGTGTGAGACGATGAACACACAAACCATCCAGGCCCCTCTTCTGTTTTTTTAATGTGCTGTTAATATATCACTTAATACATAGTGTAATGTTGACGTCCGATTGAGATTATTCTCAATAAAATGAAAATAAATCAATATTTTTCAAACATTTATTCAGGAAATAACAGAAAGTATCAGTGAAAATTACCAGTGTCAAAAAAATGGTGTATTATGGCGCTTTTACCGGTGATACAAGCGGTTTTCTATTCTCCCGGACGACGTCCGACGTCCGGATTTTACACTGTGCCTGTGAAGCAAGACACTCGTATGTGGGAGGATAGACTTTACATCTGGTTTTTGTTGGACCAACTTAGATCCACACTCTCTCTGTGCTTCTTGCTAGAGCCATGATTGTTCATAATCATCCCCAGGTTCATGGTGTACTCGTAGGTTGTGATCTATACAATGTAAGCGTATGCTTTGAGAGTCAAGAAGAGAAGTTTGCTTTTTTGTCTCGCTTATTAGGTATGTCTGCTACTGCTGCTCCAGTGCTTACACCCTTGGCTTGTGCCTAAGGAGTATACGTCAGGAGCAAGGATGCTGGTGCGACGACTGGTACCCTTGACAGTGAGGCATTGGTTGACTGAAGGTTAGGTCCCTCTCTGAGGTGCAATTGAGCGGTTCATAGGGTACCCTCTTCCAGGAACGTAGTACCTTAACAACTTTCCACAATGGTGGATTCACCCTAACTGGAGGACAGGTCTGCTGAAAACTTAGAATGAGCATTGAAATGTCTTCTGAAGAAATTTCTATGCTTTTAGTCTTTCAGACTTAGCTCAAGGCCAAGTGAAAGCCTTTTACAGCTTAAAAAGAGCAATCTCTTTCCTTACGGAGTATGAAAAATAAATCGTCAAATAATGGAAAAGAGGTTCCTAGAGGAGAAACGTTCCTTCCCTGAGACCAACCACAGGATTTGGCCCATTTGGCCAGGCAGACTGCTGCCGATGATCTGCGGAGGTATCCAGACATCTGATGTGCAGTCTCTCGTGATAAGTATTTCTGTGAGAGGATATGGTAGATAACCTGCATGTGTGAAGTAGAAGGGATCCTGATGAACCGTGGAAGATCCTGGGATGTGGCTGGCCTAGCATGTCGGGGAGAGTAGACAATTCTCTCGGGGTTATTTTATTAGGAGGAGGAACAGGTTCGGGTACCACTCCCTCTCCGGCCACTTCAGTTCTATGAAAGTCATCAGTAGGCTTGCCATTGTTGAAACTCAATTTAGGATTCTTTATAACAGGCAAAACTTCAATAAAGTATATACAGTATGTCAAAGTCGCCCCACGGATGCTGGAACGTGTTCTGGAATGCTGCTTTCTTGTCTGGAACTGGAAAGCAATAATCCAATAATCCAGGAGATTCATGTACAGGAAGGTCTGAATGGATCCATTGTCTGAGAACTCAACAGAGTTATGATCTGTGACACTATCCGAGGGCATAAAGGGCATCCTGAGGTAATTATCTGCATCTTATTACTCAATTTGACCCCTACTACGTTCCTATTGACTGGAATGAATGAGCTCTGCCAACTCGAGGGTCCTTACTGCTTGCTAGCACAGTTGCAGAGGCAATATCTCCTTGCTTGTTTATATGCAAGACACCCTAGTGTATTGTAGCTCATCAACACCATAGAGTGCCCTATCCAAAGAGGGCAAAACTGGAAGGCTTAAGTGACGGCTGTAATTTTTAGAATGTTTTTGTGTTTTTGACAATCTTGAACTGCCCAGGAACCTGATGCTGTGTTGAATGAGAACTCTCCATCCTTCTCTGGATAGATTCAGGTTTGTTTCCTCCAGCCACCATTGAAGGTCTATTCCAGACTTCTCCTTTGTCCATACTAGATGGAGCACGTCTGGATGTTATGACCAGGAACCTTTAGTTCCCATTGCAAAGATCAAAGATGAAATATTCCTAGCATGCTTGAAAAAGGGACTGCTGCAAAAAGGGGAGCTCTCGGATACAAGAAATTCTTTCATGGGACGGGCACTGTATCTGTATCCATTCCCAGATATACTAATCTTTGAGTGGGGATAAGCACAGAGTTCTCTTGATTCATCACTAGCCCCCGGTCTTGACGAGAGAACTCTGTCTAGGAGGAGAAAAAGGCCATCCTTCAACTCCGCTAAGATCAGTAAATTGTCTAGATAGCAAAGCGGGAAAAATCCTTTTGCACGAGCCAAAAAGATACCAGTTTGAAAATACTTTGTGGGAGACACGTCTGGAAGAACACCCTTAAGGCATGAGCATCTATACGCTTGTTAACGTGTGCGCCTGGTAGAGCTGCTTGCAGAGACATAAAATCCAGGATGGCGTGTCTAGGAGACATGCGTTAAGACTGTGTGTACCTTGGTAGACATCCCCGGACAAGGTTAATCTGGTTCAGAGTGCTGGAAGAAGCTCGTTTTGGGATGCGTCTATAAATGAGGAGCGTTTGGAGAGACACGCTAGCGACATGTCTAGAGACGCGTTGTAGTGGTTTGCGGACTGTGGCCAGAGGTAACACCCAAACTGCCCAGTGTCCGATGCCGACCACACCCCAACGTTCATTACACACAAAATATACAACGGTCGAATACACAAAAATCTTGGTAAAAGGTAAACAATCAAGGATGAACTGGACACCACCCCTTGATTTTATACTTGGCAAGGGGACCCAGCAAGAACCTTCTTCGCCCTTTTCTTCCATTGCTTTGAGCTTGTTGAATAAACGCGTAATATGACCGTCGATTCATTTCTGAGGAGTTAGCAGAATTTATGAATAGCTTTATCTTCTTTAGGTAAGATTGCTTCAAGCTTAAGTAAAGTGTCAGAACATTAGGAGAAAGCGAACAATTGACTAGACTGGTAACAGGACAGTGTGTGGGAGAAAACAAATATGATAACCGACTTATTTTTAACAGTTTTAATTAAAAAAAAAAAAACTCTTAAGGTTGACAGCGTACATCAAGAGGACATGCTAGAAGAGCAGGCGAACTTGAGGCAGAGCATCTGAGAATTGTCTGCCTAGGAGACATGCCTATAAAACGAATGAATCCAGAGACTCGCATCTGGCAAGTCTCGTTGGAGAAGGCTTCTAGTAGAAGAGAGGTCCAAATAGATGAATCCTCTGCAGGCAAATCTCCTAGATGAGGTATTGGAAGAGTTTAAAGAAACGTAGACTGCCTTAGAGGCACATCTACAACCAGCTTCTGAAGAGGACAGATGGCTAAGGTTGAGAAACAACCTTGTGACTTTGCTTCAAAAAGCAACAATCCAAAGGATAATTCCCTTGACGGTGGCAAGGGTCAGGTACTCGCTCACTGCACCTCCCATCTAGAAAAGCAGGAACTAGGGGTGCTTCACCCAGGAGGGAGCCTGTGGAAACCTCTACTGAAGCCTCCAAAGGTGGACTGAAGACTCCGCAAGGTGGCTGCAGTAGGGACTAGAAGTTCCAAGACAAACTAGATGTTATTTGTACGTTAAATTTATGTATATTGCGATACAAAACTTGTGAAAAGGGCTATTTTTTCATGTATATTGATGTGAAAATGAAACAATCAATTCTTTTATATATATATAAATGTACTGTAATTGTAATGCAAAAATATCACTGTTCTTCTTCTATCAAAGTTCTTGATTCTACCTTGGCGCTAGCCGTTTGACAGGTGAGAGCTATACAGTACAAGATGATTTGATAATGGGTCCTTCGCGTGGCATCATGCTGCCTAATGCCGGTCCCGGGTGCTTCTTGTCTGTCAAGAACATTCAGGAGTACTGGTCCCCCGTATACAAGGACAGGTGCCGAGCGAGAGCAGGCAGAGACGAGACAATACACTGCTGGTGTTTGAGACATTTTTCAGCTACACCCTCTGTGACTCTGAAATATAGTGACTACACACAACAATAGGGTATTTTGAAAGTCAAAGAAGTTTGAAACTTTGAACAACGATCATCAGAATCCATGTTCCTGCATTTTAACTTTTATACCTAAAACTAAGCAATGTCGTCCGTCTGTCCCTCGCTGCATAGAAGTTTGTGAAGTCAACTCGACCTCATACTTCGAAAGAACATAAGTATATTACCCATTAGTTTTGGTGTGCCGTGAGTATTCGATGGATCTTGTTTAATGCTGTAAATATTTATTAAATCTTAAATATAGTTATATTTTCTGTTTGCTGGCTATCATTTTCATTTGCTGCTAATATTTTGCTATTGTTTGCTAATCTTATTCGAGTAGTTTTGCGTAATTTATGTAGCATACGATCGTGGAACATAACACTGGAGAAGCAGGAACTGAAGGGCACCTGGGAGAAGACTCCCTCCGAAACAAGATTGGAAGTCCCCATGGACACTAGAGACGTCTGTAGGAAGATCTTTTAGTTCAACGATACTTTGGAAAAGCAGCACTGAAGGGCGCCTGGGAGAAGATTTCCCTTCTAAAGCCTCAGAAGGAAGACTGAAAACTATTCAGCTTCCCCATGGACACCAGAGGTGTCTGTAAGAAGTTCCATGTTGATCTGGAGAAGTGACAACTGAAGGGTGCCTGAGGGAAGTCCTTCAGGATCCTCTGAATTTATACAGGGACTACATGGTTTCCAAAAGGCATCTGTAAAAGTCTAGAAGTTCCATAATGATTTTTGGAAAAACAGGAATCAATGGGTGCTTCTCTCAGGATGGTGCCTAGGAGAGCCTCTCTCTCCAAAGACTGAATAAAGATTGAAATAAAAAAAAACACAACTCGTAAAATTCCGGCTGTAGGAAGGTCTTGAAGTAGCAAGACAAACCTTATGTGTCTAAGATCACCCTCCAAAGAGGGAGGATCTGGCAAAGTTGAAGAAACTGGGAGCATACCCTTAAAAGACAATGCTTTGGAGACCTAGGCCTAGATGAGCATACACCTTCGAGCTAAAGCTCTGAAGGAGACCTCCGGAAAGGTAAAGAAGACACCCACAGTCACTAGCAGCACTTTGCAGGGGTTAAATACTCTGAAAGGAAGCCAGGTCTTCCCTGAAGTTCCCTGGATAGGCGAGGGAAGAATAGGTAAAATCCAAAGATACTGCCTCCTGGGAAGGGCTGTTCCTGCTCCTGCAGTGTCTTCCATGGGAATGCCTGCCTCAAAGTCCTCAGGACTCCCACTCAAGCTGAAATAGAATCCTCTCGGGAAGAAAATCTTCTGGTTCTTAAGGGAAATGGGAAGGCCTCTCTACCTTGAGAAAAGAAACCAGAAGTGTTAAGTGAGAGGTCTTGGTTAAACCACCTCCAGGATGACTCCAAGGGCATTGAAGACTGTTTCCCCAATAACGATAACCACATAAGTAATGAAGTCCAGTCCACTGAATGCCTTGGATACGGTTAAAGCCTCGCCAAGAACCCAAGGGAAGAAACACTTCTTACACCCAAAAAAGTGCTAAATGACTAAAAGCCCTTCAAAACAAAAATTAATTATACCGAAAACTCCAGCGGTAAGGATATCTGTTCTCACCGACGGCTGACATCTAAGAGTTGTCAGTAAGCACACAACTTCCCCCAATTTTTGGGGATAGCCAACATCACACAAATGAAAAAAAGTGGACCTTTCTTCTCTACGCTCCTCCCAGCCTGATGAGGGACTCGACCGAGTTTTCAGGAGACAGCCACTTCCCATTCTCTCTATATGGCCAAACCACCTTAACACATTCATGTCCACTCTAGCTGCTAAATCATTTCTTACACCCGTTCTCACCTTCAGTACTTCGTTCCTAACCCTATCTACTTGAGATACAGCAGCCGTACTCCTCAGACACTCCATCTCAAACACATTCAGTTTCTGTCTCTCCGTCAATCCCCACAGTTGGTACAATCACTTTCTTATACAGAACTCTCTTTACATTCATGCCTAACATTCTATTCTTTACCCCTCCCTTCACTGCCCCCCAACACTTTGCATTCTTCATTCACTCTCTGACTACCACTCCATTTGCTGCAACAACAGACCCCAAGTACTTAAAACTGATCTACTTCCTCAAGTAACTCTCCATTCAACCTTGCCTTCTCGTACATCTCATAACTTAACTTTTACCCACATTAACTCTAAACTTCCTTCTCTCACATACTCTTCCAAATTCGATCACTAATTGGCCAAGCTTCTCTTCTGAGTCTGCAACCAGTACAGTATCATCCGCAAACAACTAATTTACCTCCCATTCATGATCATTCTCTTCTATCAATTTCAATCCTTGTCCATGCACTCGAGTATTCACCTCTCTCACCACTCCATTAACATAAAAGTTGAATACCCATGGCGACATCACACATCCCTGTCTCAGCCCCTCTCTCACCGAAAACCAATTGCTCACTTCATTTCCTATCCTAACACACGCTTTACTACCTTTGTAGAAACCTTTCACTGCGTGCAACAACCTTCCACCAATTCCAAATAACCTCATCACATTCCACATCGCTTCCCTATCAACTTTATCATACGCTTTCTCCAGATTGTTTACACCTTGTTATAATTTTAGCTGCTGTGTTCCAGCTTTGCTGTTATCAATTCTCCTAAATAAGGGACATTTATTTATATTCGTGTAAGTACGAGGTGACACAAAATTGTTAAAATGGTATGATAGGGAGACCATGGCTGACTATTTCATGCTGTGGAGTTTTGTACAAGAAAATAAGAGTGGTTCAGGTTATGCACAGGGCATTTGCTTTTTTTTTCTTTTTGTTATACAATTAGAGAGCCTTTGATAATAATTAAGGCATATGTTTAATGGGCTGATATGAATAAATTTTCAATCTTTTTTTACAGTACACTTAATTTGCGCAAATGGTATATTTCGTGAAAATCTTTGTTATTAGAAAGAGCTTCGCGAGACTAACTTGCCGATGCTCCCGCAGGAGTTTAATGATCGGTCTTGCACAGCCCAACATTAGGATTCGCTGCAGGGATGAGCAAACCTGTATGCATAAGCCCACTAAGAAAGCCGGTTTCTGTCCCAGAGGGAAGAGGACCGTGAGCATAGAATCCGAAGGTCCTGGCTTGATGATATTGGCAGATGCCTGATGTGTCCGGCGGCCATGATGGCGAGGGATCAAGACTGTACACGGCTTACAAAGCACCTCATCATCTCGAGCTGAAGGGACGCGAGGAGGAGACTACTCGTGGGAAGACCTAACTTGCTTCAGACTTTGCAAACCCTCTGCAAGCCGTGCGTGCTCAGGTTGCGGGAATACATTGTCATCTGTGAGTTGGGTAGCATGACCTTGGTTAAGGTCTGGGTTGGCCGCTTTTGGCCTTCCCGACTGAATACTAGTCCGAAGAAGTTCTTGCTCGTGGTGGGGCAGCATGTACAAACAGAGACTGGATAAGTGAGGAGGGTGAGATGCCAGAGGAATAGAGAAGCCTAATCTTTCCCATCTATAAGGGGAAGGAAGACATCCAGGAATGTGGCAACTGCAGAGGTATAAAGCAGATAAGCCATACTATGAAAATATGGGAGAAGATCATTGAGAAGAGAGACTCGGAGATGAAATAACAATTGGTGAGGAATAATTTGGATTCATGCCTGGAAGAGGGACTGTAGAAGCAATAATTGCTGAGGCAGACGATAGAAAAACATTGGGAGAAACGGAAAGGATTACATATGGTCTTTATTGACATGGAGAAGGCATACGATCGAGTACCACATCAGGAGCTGTGGAGATGTATGAGAGAAAAGGGAGTACCTGAGAAATATGTAAGAATCACCCAAGATGTGAATGAAAGGGCAGAAGCAAATGTTAAGAGCAGTATAGCCCTAACAGAAAGTTTCTCAGTAAATGTGGGACTACATCAGGGGTCTGCATTGAGCCCTTACCGATTTGATCTGGTTATGGATGTAGTAACACAAGGTATTAGAGATCAGTCTCCTTGGTGTATGATTTTTGCTGATGATGTTATACTGTGTAGCACTAGGCGAGAGGTAGTAGAAGAGAAACTGAAGGAGTGGAGAAGAAAAATGGAAAATAGGGGATTGAAGATCAGCAGGAAAAAGACAAGAGTACAGTGGTATCTCTACATAGGAATTTAATTCGTTCCACAACCTACTTCGGATGTAGAAAATGTTCGGATGTAGAAACGAATTTTCCCATAAGAATACATGGTAATTCATTTAATTCGTTCCTCAGCCTAAAAACCCATAATAAATCCTTAATAAATGGCTACACATAACAATAACATAACTTCATAATATGAAAGAGGCATGTAAAAAAGATAATTATAAAGAAATAATGAATAAAAAATGTGTTTTGTTGCCACTTTACCTTAGAGACAGGCCAACGCAGGTGTAGGATTTGGTACGCCAGAAGGAGACCGACGATCGGCAAGAAGGTAGACATGGTGTTAACATGTTCTTTAAATAAATTCTCTCTCTCTCTCTCTTTTTTGTTCTTCACTGTTAGTGTTAGAGACGCCTATTATTTTTTTCTGAGAGAGAGATTAAACAAAAATGTGTTGTGTACATATGATTTTTAACAGCGTTAACGAGTTGAAAGACAGTTAAATGTAACTAAAAAAACAATATCAGTGAATCTGAATTCCTTTATTAACTAAAACAAATATTGATACAAACACACTCGTGTGCGTATGCGCAAACACACACACACACGCACGAGGAGACACGATCGGCGAGGAGGAAGAGATGGTGACTGCGATAACATACCGTAACTTACACTACGGAAATTTTAATCTAACTTAGCTTATTTATTTATTTTTTTTAATTTTTATATTTAATATTTTTTAATTTTTTTTCTTTTGATTTTTTATTTTCATCACTTTCAGTGACGGGTTACGGTATGTTATCGCAGTCACCATCTCTACCTCCTCCCCGACCGTCTCTCTTATTGCGTAGCAATTCTTGCACCTGTGTGTGTGTGTTTGTGCATATGCACACAAGTGTGTTTGTATCAATATTTGTTTTAGTTAATAAAGGAATTCAGATTAGCTGTTATTACTTTCTTAGTTTCATTTGTTTTTCAACTCGTTGACGCTGTTAAAAATCATATGTACTCTAACCACATTTTTGTTTAATCTCTCTCTCTCTCGGAAAAAAAAAATAATAGATGTAGACGTATCTAACACTATAGCAGCGAAGAAGAACGAGAGAGAGAGAGATTTTATTTAAAGAACATGTTAATGCTATGTTTAGAGAGAAACAGAAAAAGAGATTAGTCTTATTTAAAAGAGCTTGTTAATGCTATCTTGGTTTTCTTTGCTTCACTTTTTTCTTTCTTTCTGTTCATCATGCTGGCCCTTTTCACAAATGATCGTTGCCAACAATCTCTTTGTCCTTTATCCCTATCAACAAAATGCGTTCTATCTCTTCCAGGGTATTGCTACGATGTCTTGTAATAATGGTGATCCCCTTCGATGGTTATTTGCTTTAATGGCTGCCTTCAGCTTGATGATCCTCAAGATCATAGGCCTATTCCGGCCATATTGTTTAGCCATACAGTATCACTCACATGCACACTGCTCTCATGTTTTTAAATATTTAACTTAGCCGGTGAATATATAATAGCTGACGTCTCCGGCGGCTCGACAGAAAAAACACAAAAACTCGCGAGCGATCGCTATGAAGGTTGCGGGTGTGCCCACCAGCGCCAACTATCGGCCAGATACAGTACCGCATATACATGTAAACAGCTCCAATTCTTCTCTGTCGGTCTGATCGACAAGGTGTTCCATTACTCGCTGTTAACCTGGAGTTTTTCAACAGTCTTGGTGAAGTACTTCCTTTTGGTTTGAGCTTTCGCAGTGCAGGTGTTTTATCTTCAACTTAAACTCTTGAACTCTTTTTTGGATAGATTTAATTGTTGATGACTTTGGATTGTTTTTTGGACTTTCTTTGACTTTTCAAAATGGCTGACCCTTCTCCAATTCCTAGATTTCGTAATTGTAATGCTAGGGATTGCAATAAGCGTCTTCCAAAGGCCTCTCTCGACCCACATACTGTGTGTTCTAATTGTCGGGGTAAAACCTGTCAATTAGGAGATCGGTGTGATGAGTGCGTGGGCCTTTCGGAATTCGATTGGCTTGAGTTTGACAAGTATTCTCGTAAGCTAGAGAGAGATAGGGTGAGGAGAAGTTCCTCTAGAGCGTTAGAATTTTCCTCCTCCCATGCCCCTGAACCTAATCCTTCCCCAGTAGTAGTTGTGCCTGAACCCTCTACTAGCACTCAGGAACCATCAATGCGGGATATGTTACGTGCCATTCATGCTTTGGGCGAGAGAGTTGAGTCGTTAGCTACGGACCGTAATCAACTCATGGCGGACGTAAAAGAGTTAAAGTGTCAGAGTGCCACATTAGAAAATCGTGGGAAAGTGATTAGTGCGCAAAGTGTTATCAGTATTGCGACCGAGGGTTCGTCTGTTCGTGCCTGTCGTTCGCCTAGTCCGAGACCTCTTGCAAGCTCCCAAGCCCCAGGGAGAAGTAATGTCGTAGGACTTATGGGTTCGAGAGGCTTTAACCAACGAACAGACGTTCCCTCTATGGTTTCAGGTGTGTCTCGTCAAGACCGCCCCTACCATAAGACGAGCGAGACGGTTTTCTCCTCGTCAACCGAAGGCTTATCGCGTAAGAAACCGTGGAGCAAGGTTTCAAGACCCTTAAAGCGAAAGTCAGTCCCTTCAGGACAGGTCCAGCGTCTTGGTTGTAGCCATTGGGACAGCTCTGACCCTGTGCAGTCATCGGAAGACTACTCACCGCCTAAACAGAAGCGTAACACAGGCTCCGAGAGTCTTAGTGTAGGCAATGTTTTGCAGTCACAGACGTTACCCTCGTCTCTTACCGCACCCATTCCCGTTGATCCTAAATGGGTTGTACTGCAAGACATGCAGAATAAGCTTGCCTCTCTTATGGAGGACTATTCTGCTGAAAAGGTTCACGATGATCCTCGCCGCTTAGCTGATCAAGATCCTGGCCGTCAGCCGCCCAAACGAGCCTTTGCTCGTCCTGTTGACGTTGACGTTACAAAGTCACGTCAGTCACGTTTTGTAGAGCCTCACTCGATGCAGTCCCATGTTGACTTTCAGCCGCTTGTGGACGTTCAGCCGCTGCCGCATGCTCTTGTTGACGTTCAGGACGTTCGCCAACCAGCGAAGTTGACTTTTTTTGACGTTGAGCGTCAAGCACCGCAGTCAAGAGTTGTTTTGACTGCTCAGTCTAGGCAGTCAAGGCAGTCTCGAGTTGACGTCGAGCGTCCTCCCGCTCCTGTTGTTGTTGCTAGTCAGTCTGTTAAGCAGTTACATGACGTAGCGTCCTGGACTGCTACTGATGCTCCGGTGCGTGTGGACTCTGCTTGTCAAGCATTGCCACCAAGGCAGGTCTCTCCCTTGCTTGAGACTCAGCAGTTATCAGACGAAGCTCCTTCAGATGAGGACGTTGCTGATCCTCATCCTGATGATAATCCTTCAGATGTAGATGAACCTAAGGCGGTTCCTCCTTCGATGGATTTCAAGAAGATCATGGTGATTTTCAAGGATCTTTTTCCAGATCACTTTGTTGCTGTTGCTCCTCGTTCGCCTCCGTCTGAGTTTGCTCTAGGCTTAGCTGCTACCAAGCCAGCCTTTACTAAGCTAGTGCTTTCTCGCTCTTCTAAGTGGGCTTTACGTCTTCTAGGCGACTGGTTGGATACCAGGAGGAGTTTGGGAAAGACGGCCTTTGCCTTCCCTACTTCTAAGCTTGCTTCTAGATCGAGCGTCTGGTATAACACGGGAGAAGTTCTCGGCTTGGGAGTCCCTGCCTCTGCCCAGGGTGACTTCTCAAGCCTCGTAGACTCTCCCCGTCGCCTGGCCATGAGACGCTCGAAGATTTGTTGGTCCTCCTCGGACCTTGACCATCTGCATAAAGGCGTATACAGAGCCTTTGAAGTGTTTAACTTTCTTGACTGGTCATTAGGAGCTTTAAGTAGGAAGATCTCGTCTGCCGACCAAGATGTTTCCTTACTTATCATGTCCTGTATGGATAAAGCCATCCGCGATGGCTCCAATGAGCTCGCCTCCACCTTTACGTCGGGAGTCTTAAAGAAGAGAGAAACCCTTTGCTCTTTCCTTTCGGCAGGAGTTACTCCCTGTCAGAGATCGGAACTGCTCTATGCTCCCTTATCAGCGGCCTTGTTTCCACAACAGCTGGTTAAGGATATAGCTGCTTCGCTTGTGCAGAAGGATACCCATGACCTGATGGCGTCCTCTGCTCGCAAAGGGGCTCCTTCTTCATCCTTTGCTGTGAGACCCAGGATCGAGACTCCTGCGTCTAGATTTATCCCGCCCTTTCGTGGGAGAGCTCCCAGCAGGGGAAGCTCTCGTGCCGAGGGAAAGAGAGGTAAGAAGAGAGGAGCCAAGTCCTCCCGTGGCAGACTCTGACTGCCCACAGCCTCAGACAGCGGTAGGTGCCAGATTGAAGAGCTTCTGGCAGGCCTGGGAGAAGAGGGGTGCAGACCAAGAGTCTGTTCTGTTGCTCAGAGAGGGGTACAAAATACCGTTTGTACGCAAACCTCCTCTAGTAACAACTCCCATAGACCTCTCTCCCAGGTATCGAGAGGAGTCAAAGAGACAAGCCCTAAATCAAGAAGTGTCTCTGTTGCTAGAGAAGGGAGCGGTGGTGAAAGTCTCGGACCTTCAATCACCGGGGTTTTACAACCGTCTCTTCCTAGTCCCAAAGCATACAGGAGGTTGGAGGCCGGTGCTAGACGTCAGTGCGCTCAACGTTTTTGTTACAAAAACAATATTCACGATGGAGACCACGAAGTCCGTCTTAGCAGTGGTCAGAGAGGGAGACTGGATGGTCTCTCTCGACCTACGGGATGCGTACTTCCACATTCCTATACACCCGGATTCCCAACCGTTTCTGAGGTTTGTTTACAGGAATGTGGTGTACCAGTTTCGAGCCCTGTGCTTTGGCCTCAGTCCTGCTCCTCTCGTGTTTACGAGGCTCATGAGGAATGTGGCAAAATTCCTCCATCTATCGGGAATCCGAGCCTCCCTGTACTTGGACGACTGGCTTCTCAGAGCATCGTCCAGTCATCGCTGTCTGCAGGATCTACATTGGACGTTGGGTCTGGCCAAGGATTTGGGACTTTTGGTCAACCTAGAAAAGTCCCAACTGATCCCATCCCAGACTATTCTATACAGGTATTTGGGGATGGAGATTCGCAGTCCAGTTTTTCGGGCTTTTCCGTCTGCCACCCGAATAGAACAAGCCCTGCTCAAAGTCCAACTAATGCTGAAAAGAGAACGTTGTTCAGTCAGGATTTTGATGAGTCTCGTAGGGACTCTCTCATCCCTGGAGCAGTTTGTCTCGCTAGGGAGACTACACCTTCGGCCTCTCCAGTTCCATCTAGCCTCTCACTGGAACAAGGACAAGACGTTAGAGACGGTATCAATCCTAGTCTCCGAACCAGTAAAGGCATGCCTGAAATGGTGGGACAGCAATATCAGTCTGAGAGAGGGACTATCCCTAGCAGTCAAGAACCCAAACCACGTGTTGTTCTCAGACGCGTCGGATTTGGGTTGGGGTGCGACCCTGGACGGTCGGGAATGCTCGGGTCTGTGGACCTCAAGTCAGAAGAGCATGCACATCAACGGCAAGGAGCTATTAGCAGTCCACTTGGCCTTGATGAAATTCGAAAGCATTCTTCGAAACAAAGTGGTAGAGGTCAACTCAGACAACACCACAGCTTTGGCGTACATCTCCAAGCAAAAAGGCACACACTCCCACACGCTGTACGAGATCGCAAGGGACCTTCTCATATGGTCAAGAAATCGAGGCATTTCCCTGTTGACGAGATTCATCCAGGGGGACTTGAACGTCTTGGCAGACTGTCTCAGTCGGAGGGGTCAGGTGATACCCACGGAATGGACCCTCCACAAGGACGTGTGCAAGAGTCTTTGGGCGACTTGGGGTCAACCCACCATAGACCTCTTTGCCACCTCGTTGACCAAAAGGTTACCGATCTATTGCTCACCAGTCCCAAATCCAGAGGCGATCCACATAGACGCGTTTCTACTGGATTGGTCTCATCTGGACTTATATGCATTCCCACCATTCAAGATAGTCAACAAGGTACTGCAGAAGTTCGCCTCTCACGAAGGGACAAGGTTGACGTTGGTTGCTCCCCTCTGGCCCGCGAGAGAGTGGTTCACCGAGGTACTTCAATGGCTGGTAGACATTCCAAGAAGTCTTCCTCTAAGGGTAGATCTGTTACGTCAGCCCCACGTAAAGAATGTTCATCAAAGCCTCCCCGCGCTTCGTCTGACTGCCTTCAGACTATCGAGAGACTCTCAAGAGCTCGAGGCTTTTCGAAGGAGGCAGCCAGTGCGATTGCGAGAGCTAGGAGAGCTTCTACCATTAGAGTATACCAGTCGAAGTGGGAAGTCTTTCGAGACTGGTGCAATTCAGCATCTGTGTCCTCTTCCAGTACCTCTGTAGCCCAAATCGCAGATTTTCTTTTACATCTGAGAAATGTTCGCTCCCTCTCAGCTCCCACGATTAAGGGCTACAGGAGCATGTTGGCTTCGGTCTTTCGTCATAGAGGCTTAGATCTTTCCAACAATAAAGATCTCCAAGATCTCCTTAAGTCTTTCGAGACCTCTAAGGAACGTCGTTTGACAACTCCTGGATGGAACTTAGACGTGGTCCTAAGGTTCCTCATATCAGACAGGTTTGAGCCATTACATTCAGCCTCCCTGAAGGATCTCACCCTCAAGACGCTTTTCCTAGTGTGCTTGGCTTCGGCTAAAAGGGTCAGTGAAATTCATGCCTTCAGTAAGAACATCGGCTTTTCTACAGAAAAAGCCACATGTTCACTTCAACTTGGTTTCCTGGCCAAAAATGAACTGCCTTCTCGTCCTTGGCCTAAGTCCTTTGATATACCTTGCCTGTCAGAAATCGTAGGCAACGAACTTGAAAGAGTGCTGTGTCCAGTTAGAGCTCTTAAGTTCTACTTAGCTCGTACTAAGTCCTTACGAGGTGGATCTGAGGCATTATGGTGCTCAGTTAAGAAACCATCATTGCCTATGTCAAAGAATGCTTTGTCATATTTTATCAGATTTTTAATATGAGAGGCTCATTCTCACTTGAATGAAAAAGACCGATGCTTGCTTAAAGTTAAGACGCACGAAGTAAGAGCTATAGCAACTTCCGTGGCCTTTAAGCAAAATAGATCTCTGCAAAGTATTATGGACGCGACCTTTTGGAGAAGCAAGTCTGTATTCGCGTCATTTTACTTAAAAGATGTCCAGACTCTTTACGAGGACTGCTACACACTGGGTCCATTCGTTGCAGCGAGTGCAGTAGTGGGTGAGGGTTCTACCACTACATTCCCTTAATTCCAATATCCTTTTAATCTGTCTCTTGAAATGTTTTTAATCTTGTTTTTGGGTTGTACGGAAGGCTAAGAAGCCTTTCGCATCCTGGTTGATTTGGCGGGTGGTCAAATGTCATTTCTTGAGAGCACCCAGATTAGGGGTTTGATGAGGTCCTGTTGTATGGGTTGCAGCCCTTGATACTTCAGCTCCTGGGAGTCTTTCAGCATCCTAAGAGGATCGCTGGGCTTCGTGAGGAAGACAGACTAACAAGGCAGAGTAATCGTCTGATTCAACTTCCTTACCAGGTACCTATATATATTTGGGTTTTGTTATGATACAACTGTCAAAAACTCTAAGCATATACGCTGTAAACTTTATTAATTCTGGTCTCTACCCACCACCATGGGTGTGAATCAGCTATTATATATTCACCGGCTAAGTTAAATATTTAAAATTGATATTTTAATTATAAAATAAATTTTTGAATATACTTACCCGGTGAATATATAAATTAAAGGCCCCCTTCCTCCCCGATAGAGACCCAGCGGGACGAGAAGAATTGGAGCTGTTTACATGTATATGCGGTATCTGGCCGATAGTTGGCGCTGGTGGGCACACCCGCAACCTTCATAGCGATCGCTCGCGAGTTTTTGTGTTTTTTCTGTCGAGCCGCCGGAGACGTCAGCTATTATATATTCACCGGATAAGTATATTCAAAAATTTATTTTATAATTAAAATATAATTTTTCTATAATTTCTTGCTTCAATTCTAATGAAAGAATTGCCTTCTTCCTGTACTGAAACTTAGCTTCTTAGGCACCATGATTATAGGTAAAATCAAAAAGGAAATGTGAGAAAAGGAAGAAAATAAGCACTGTTAATAACAGACCAAACAGAGGACAACCACATGATACACACAAGAACAGAGAACTGAGCACTCGACGCTCAATGGCGTAATGTTTACTTCGTGTGTCGAAATAAAATTCGGGTTAAGAGTAAAAAATTTGCTCAAATTTTACTTCGGATGTAGATACGTTCGGATGTAGAGGTTCCACTATATTTGAGATTGAAAAATGGTGAGAATGAGGAAGTTAGTTTGCAAGGAGAGATTGAAAAGAGTTGAAAATTTCAGGTATTTAGGATCAACAGTTGCAGAAGATGGTGGTCCGAGGGCAGAAATAAACCACAGAATACAAGCAGGATGGAAGAATTGGAAAAAAGTGCGTGGAGTACTATGCAACAGGAAAATCACAAATTTTAAGTAATTTGTATTTTTCCTAACAGTACTTACCTCGAACTTCTTTCTTAGGTGTATCTGGGATCTCCTCCCTAACCGACCAAGAATTTTGCGCAGTCCCCCCTATCTCCGGTTTCCCTTGTTGTGTCCCTCCGTAGCGGAGGGATACGTGCCCTGAGGCGACCCGGGGTTAGCGCGTGGGTGCGCTACTGGGTCGTTGTCATCAGTAAGCATACGAGTCTCTACCTCGAACACCTGTAAGGCACGCGGGGCAGGATGGGTGGGCAATAACCCGAAAGTAGTTCGATGTAAGTACTGTTAGGAAAAATACAAATTACTTAAAATTTGTGATTTGTTCCATCACGGAGTACTTACCTCGAACTACTTTCTTAGGAGACTTACACTTTAGGAGGCGGGGGTGGACTTACAGGCCGGAAGACCCACCACTACCATCCAAGGGCACGGGACCTAGATAGGCAGCTAGGTCCAGACGACGTAAAGAACAGGGTAGGAGAGTCAGGAGAAGCACGCAAAAGTCTACCCGTTTGTATATAAACTCACCTTTATAAATAATCCGGACATGGGCTTCCAAAACATCCATCTCTCACATGGGAGGAGGGAAGGGAAGGGAAAGGGTAGCAAGGAACCTGTGTCGCTCGCAATTACTTCTCTCGGGCTACCCGGGGCCGTAGCTCTAAACTTGTTGAAGGGCGGAAATCACTGGTCCAATGGCCAAGCCATGTTGCTGTCAAAGCCCAAAGAAGTGCTAAGACCTCTAATATCATGGAGTCGCGGGGTACCAGGGACTGTAGACCCCTCACTGGCGTAAGCTCTTTTGATGACTTGCCGAAGCCAGAAGGAGATCGTGTTCTTCAACACCGCCTTCTTTACCGGGGGCTGAGGAGACAGACTTTTGATGCCTGGCCGGAGTCTGTCTGTCCTGCCGAGGTATTTCCTGACCGTTCTCACTAGGCACAGGAGCAAGTCTTCTGGGTTGTCCGAGTGAGGGATTGCCGAGACCGAGAACCCCTCGAACCTCGGGTCTGCAATGGCTGGGTTCTGCGTTTTGGCCACAAACTCGGGAAGAAACTTAAAGGACAGGTCCTTCCACCCTTTCGACTGTGAGACCTCGAATGTCAAGCCGTGGAGCTCACTCACGCGCTTGGCTGAGGCCAGAGCCAGCAAGAACACTGTCTTGAGGGTGAGGTCTTTATCTAGAATATCCTTGAGGGGCTCGAAGGGAGGCCTTGTCAAAACTTTGAGAACCTTGGCCACGTCCCACTGCGGGACCCGAGCGGCGCAGGGGAAACAAGACTGCTCGAAACTTTTGATGAGCATGGTAATCTGGCGAGAGGCCCCCAGGTCGATGCCTCTTGAGTTGAAAGGCCTGCCCCAGGGCCGCTCGGACCCCCTTGATGGCTGGAATGGAGACCCCCAGGTCGTCCCTTAGGTGGACCAGGAAGTCTGCAATCTTGTGGACTGATGCATCCAGAGGCCTCAGATTCTGCGTGGCACACCACTTCACAAACGTGGTCCACTTGGCCTGGTACACCACGCTCGAGGACTTCCGCAGATACCCTGACATCCTCGAAGCCGTCTTCCCCGAGAATCTTTCTTTTCTCAATAGATGCTCGGTAACCACGCGTTTTGCTGGAGGCAGAGCCTTTTCGTGAAACCTTCAATAGTGAGGCTGGTGCAGGTCTTCCCTTACTGGTAGGGGCCACGGAGGAAAGGTGGCCAGGTCCTGTAGATCCGCTAACCACTCCCTCTCCGGCCACCAGGGCGCTACCAAAGTCATCACTGTTGCCCTTGATTGCCTGAGCCTGTTGAGCACCTGCCTGAGAATCCCGAAGGAGGAAAGGCATACACGTCGAGTCCGTCCCATGAGTGCTGGAAGGCGTCCTCGAACGCTGCTGCCGGGTCTGGCACAGGAGAACAGAACACAGGGAGCTTCGTGTTGAGCCTTGTGGCGAACAGGTCTATCACCGGTGAGCCCCACAACTGTAGGACTTTCTGGGCCACCTGTGGGTGTAGGGACCACTCCGACCCCACTACTTGCCCTGCTCTGCTGAGGCCGTTGCCTAGAAACTTTTCTCTTCCCCGGAATGAACCTGGCTGTGAGAATGATGTGATTCCTCTCTGCCCATTCCAGGACTGGAGCTGTGAGATTGAACAGCTCCCTTGATCTCAATCCTCCTTGCTTCTTTATGTAAGCCACCATGGTGGCGTCGCACATGAGGGCTATTACGTTTTCCCGCAGCCGATGTGGGCAAATATTGTGAGGGGCCTTTTGAACCGCCAGCAGCTCGAGCAGGGTTATGTGGAGAAGCTCCTCTTCGAGCAGATGGGCTCCCCACCCTTCCTTTGACGCGTCCGTGAAGAGCAACATCTCCGAAGGAGTGGACGCGAATGGTACACCCCATAGGGTGTTTGCCCTGTCGGACCATCAGAGGAGCATGTTTCTGGTGGCTGGGGTCATCATGACTAAGGACTGAGGCGGGTCTCCCGGTGGCCAGAAGGCCTTCAAATTCCACTGGACCAGCCTCAGCTTGAGCCTCCCGAGGAACTAGCTTCTCCAACGAAACCAGGTGGCCCACGAGTAGCTGCCAATCCTTGGCCCTCACTGGCGCATTTGCTAAGAATGGTCGAATTATGTGGTCTAGATTGTCCAGTCTCTCTTGAGAGGGGAATGCCCTTGCTACCTGGGAGTCCAGGACCATCCCCAGGTACATCATCCTGGTGGTGGGGATCAACTGGGACTTCTCCCGATTGATGGTAACCCCTGCAGAACTGTAACAGCTTTGCTCCCTGCTCCTTTAAGGGTGCCTCTGAGGCTGAAAGAAGCAACCAGTCGTCAAAGTACCTGATCAGCCTCATGCCCTGTTTGTGTGCCCAGGCTGATACTACGGTGAAAACCCTCGTGAAAACCTGAGGTGCCGTCGCCAGGCCGAAGCAGAGGGTCCTGAACTGCAGAGACTGGGCTCCTCACTTCACCCTGAGGAACTTCCTGCTGGAGTGGTGTACGGGGATCTGAAAGTAGGCGTCCTTGAGGTCCAGGGACATCATGAAGTCCCCTTCCCTCAAGGCTGCCAGTACCGACTTCGGCGTGTCCATCTTGAAGGACTTCTTTCTGATGAACTTGTTCAGGGCCGAGAGGTCGATGACTGGTCTCCAACCCCTGTAGCTTTCTTCACCAGGAAGAGCCTGCTGTAAAACCCCGGGGACGATTCCCGGACGGGTTGCAGTGCTTCTTTGTTCAACATGGCCGACACCTCCTTCTGCAAGGCTGCTCTCTTCATGTGGTCCTTGTGGGCCAGCCACTCCTCCCGATGCTCGGGGATCAGAAGAGGAGGTTCTGTCAGGAAGGGAATCCTGTATCCCTCCCTGAGAACTGACACAGATCATGGGTCCGCACCGTTGTCCGCCATGCTTGCTAATGGTATTTGAGGCATCCCCCCACCTGTGGTGTGGGAAGAAGTAGGTGGGCCTCGCTTCCTATCTCCTTCTGGGGAGACGGTTTGAGCGGCCTCGTCTCAAGCCCGAGTACTTTTGCCTAAGGAGGCCTGGGCTGGGGCACCACCTCTGTGGGAGGGCCGCAAGGACTGATGCCAAGAAGGGGGAGGCCTCCTGTCTAGCTGGTGGCGTAGGCGGGTAGACCCCTTCCACAGACGGTCTCCTGTGTGGAGGTCGTCTTGTTGCTGGCTGCTTAGGCTTAGCCGAGTCCTTTAGTTTCCCCACTCTCTCCATGGTCTCTGCTACCGTCTGTAGGGGGAACAGGGTCTCACCCCACACCGGAGCATTCCAAAGGAACTTGGCCTCTCGCTCGGGGAGTCTACGAGGGAGCCTGTTCAGCACTGTCTCTCTCCTTCTCAATATCCAGTTTGCTGTTTGCGTCAAGGACTGGAATGTCAAGAATTTCATCCCCTTGCCCCCAGAGCGTATGAGCTCGGATAATAGGGCTTGATTCTCAGGCACCGAGAGATCGTGGGAGAGGTGAAAGCCTGCTAACGTGCATGCCCACAGGTCCAACCAGGAGGCCATATTGATGATGTCCTGAGACGTGTCTTCCATCACAGTGGCCTCCGTCTGTGAGAAGACCACGGGGCAGTAAGGATCCTGTCATCCGCGCTGCCCTGGCTCAGAGCCGCAAGGGCTTCTTCCATTGCTCGAGGCCTTGCAGGCAGTCCGTCTGGCACATAAAATTTCTTCTGGGTCCTAAGCCCGGGCAGGAGCTTGAAGGACCCTTGGGCCCTGAGGGAGTTTTTGTGTCCCAAGACAAAACGGCTGACATGGTCCATGCCCAGGGACACGTCTGGAGCCACTGGTAGGGTCAAGGATGGTTTCGGCTATATAGGGTTGTCCACCATCCCACCCAAACCCGAAAGCCAGGCCTGCTCCGAGAATGGTTTGGGCTCATCCAGTCTGTGGTGATGCCGTATAAGGGCTAAAACTTTCCTGTAGGAGGATGCTTCATCAGGTGAACAATCTCCAGCATCCACTAAGCCCGCTACCACTTGATCCGCCGTGTCGACTGATTCTTCGATCACGGAGGATCCATGGGGGCGGTCATATCCCTGGCATCCGGCCGACTCAACGGAGCGGCTATCTCCATCACGGATGGAGCCCTCGAGGAGGAGGTAGCCGTCATGGGCCTACCCCCTCCCGGAGGAATCCGTGGCGAGTGACTGCCATGCTGTGCCAGCGGCTGCATCCGGTGCCTGGATGAAGCCGGTGAGACGTTGGGCATGAGAACAATGCTGCTGGGCTGAGCCAGCAGCTGCCTCCGCTGAATGGATGGAGCTGCCTCCACTGAATGGATGGAGCCGATGACTTGCTGGGCAAGGGCAAAGAAAAGCTAGTGTGTGCAAATGGCTGCATCCAAAGCGTGGACAGAGCGGAAGAGACACTGGGTAAAGGCATGTTAGCAGCTCCAGCACCCGCCGAGGCAGGCACTGGAACGGCAAGAGCCATGTTCGACCCACAAGGGGGAAAACTAACTTACCAAATTTTGCCCTCGTCTTTTTAGAACTCTTCTTGATCTTTTTCTTAGCAACTTTGGCCTTCTTCCTAGACAGGCCTGAGTTTGAGCTCGACTTCTTCCTCTTCGATTTCTTTTTCTTTTCCTTCATCTCCCGGTCGCTGGAGTCTTCCAACGACGAAGAGCTGGAGGACGAGGTATTGTCCGAGGAAGACGAAGAAGAGGAGGAGCTATCCGAGGACCCTGAATCCTCTGCCATCAACATGGGAGGCTTGCAATTGTGCTACCGGGGTGATGGGTTGCATAATATCAGGAGGTAGCGAAACAGAAGGCGCTGGAGGCGTGAGCAGTAACCCACGGGAGGCAAACCAGCCAGAAAACTCCTCGTCTTGCCGTATGGGTGACCCGAAGGGCGTCCTTGGCGTAGTCCACACAATGGAATCTGGGTCAGAAGAGCACATGGCTCGTCTTTTCCTGTCTTGGTCGCCCCCTGAAGTTGCTGCACCTGAAAAACACTGCAAGGTGGTGGGGAAGGAGCTGGTGTCCCTAATCTCCCCCATGCCGGATCCTCACTCGAGACGGGTCCTGGGGGCACCAGAACCTCGTCTACCGAAAGTGCTCCCGTAACAATAGCAGACTCCTCACTCGCTCCCGTAACAATAGCAGACTCCTCACTCGCTCCCGTAACAATAGCAGACTCTTCACTCGCCTGCGTAGGCACAATGCAATTGGGTTTATTAATATCAGACTCCTGGGGAACAGCAATGGGCTATTTCCCCGCAACGGACTTACCTCGTCCCCTACTCTGGGTAGGGGAAGGGGAAGGGGAACCGCTCTCAGAAGGAGCTGAAGGAGACGTTATCGGAGAACCGAGACCAGGTTTCTTCGGTGACCGCTTCGATGCCTTCTTCTTCTTGGTGCCGTGCAACGTCCATTGAAGTTCCGGCCAAGACTCACACTCCGGACACGTGGAAGCAGGCGAACACACTCTGCCTCGACACGTGCACAACGTGTGCGGATCGACGTTAACCTTAGAGAGCCATGCTCCGCATGACTTACTGGCCTCGGCACCAGGACAACGGCATTGGGATTCCATGAGGATAACCACAAGCAACACAAGTAAGGGATAGGAACGGACAAAGAGAACATGTGGAACACAATGGTGGGTCGGACGGGATGTAAAAGAGCGGCGAGATGTGATCTACGCCACGACCAGATGCTTACTGACGACGACCCAGTAGCGCACCCACGCACTGACCCCGGTCGCCTCAGGGCACGTATCCCACCGCCACGGAGGGACCCGACAAGGGAAAACGGAGATAGGGAGGACCGCAAAATTCTTGGTCAGTTAGGGAGGAGATCCCAGATACTCCTAAGAAAGTAGTTCGAGATAAGTATTCCGTGTTGGAACAAATAGGGGTTAAGTTGAAAGGTAAAGTACACAGGACAGTTGTGAGACCGGCAATGATGTATGGAGCGGAGACGTGGGGAATAAAGAAGACAGAAGAGAAGGTGATGAATGTGGCAGAGATGTAAAATGTTGAGATGGATGTGTGGGGTGACAAGTAGAGATAAGATACAGAATGAGGTAATTAGGGGTACCACAGGAGTTAGAAAACTATCAGATAAGATCCAAGAAAGTAGACTGAGGTGGTATAATGACATGAGAAGAGGGAGACCAAACCAAAGGTGGGTGGACTGTATCAAGGATGACCTTCGATCAAAGGGATTAACTGGTGAAGAGGTGTTGGACAGAGGTAGATGGAGAAAGCTGACTAGAAACATCGACCCCACATAGAAGTGGGAAAAGATGTAGACAAAGAAGAAGAAGAGGTGTGGGACAGAGATAGATGGAGAAAGCTGACCAGGAACATCAACCCCACATAGAAGTGGGAAAAGATGTAGACAAAGAAGACGACAACGACTCTGGTAATGAGGTACCCCTAACTGGATCATATCCAGGAGACTTTCCTTGGAAGGCCAGAATTGACTTATATCGTCAACAGACAGAGACCCCTTTAGCGGAGGGCTCTTCGTTAGGGGAAGCAGCGTAGTCTTCTGAGCTTAAGGGTTGTTCTTGAGGTCAAACAACCATTACTCTTACTCGAACATTCCCCAGGGGAGAATTGAACGAGAAGAGGACACATGGAGAGATCGAGATGACGAAGAAGGAATCCATGGACTTCTTGCGCCGTCTGCCAATTCTCACCCACTTGAAGATGGCCACTAACGAGACACTTCACAAGGCGAGTTCTTGCCTACAAGAGTGACCTCTAAAGACAGGATACAAAAAGTCAGGATCAGTCTCAATCGCGGACATGGAGGTGCTGCATTGGCACCCTTCAGGCCTTGAATAAGTTCGAATGTCAGTCCCCAACAAAAATCAATCTGAGAAGAGAAAAAGATAGATAGTCAAATGGTCAGTTAAAGTTATGACAGTAGAGACTGCATCAACAGTCAACCGAGCCTAACAAGTGTGTGTGAACAGGGTAGCCTGTTACTAAACCCCCTGCTAACTAGCGGTGGGTAAAGTCTTATGGCTAGTTACCAGCTTTGTCAATAGTATATTCCGAATAAGGAGTGAAATGGTTTGTATTTAGTGACGGAACAATTAAATTTAAATGTTTAAACAAAATACAGAACATAAAGAATCTTTTATTTAAACGAAAAGTTATTTTAATAGATCCTTTAGGAACATTTAAATTTTCTAATTTGTGCGCAATCTTTTTAGAAGAATCTTGCTAAAATTTTCAGTTGGTTCCACTGTTTTAGCACCCAATAAAATCATTCTCTTGAAAAAATTTAATATTGATACTGACTGCTTTTATGGGATACAATAAACAGCAGAAAATGTTCTAAAAAGATCTTCAAACTGTGGTACACATCTGTCAATTAGCCATTATTTCAAGCACAGCAGTGTTATGGACCAACTTGAAATGAGGAGGAATCAATATCCACAGAAGAGTAAAATGGTAACCACAGCCTATTAAAGTATTTGCCTAATCAAAATGACTAGATAAACCTTGATAAATAATTACAAACAATAACAAGTAATTACGTAATAACATTCCAGTAAACAACTAACTCACCCGATGGAAATGGATTGAGTTTATAATAAGACAAATACAAAACATTGATAGTTTCAGATGTCTCAGAACAAGATTTCAGTCTTAAAAGCCAAATTATAAATATTTTGGAACCTGTATCATGACCATAGCCTCAATTGGGCAATGTATAATTTACAGCTTTTCAAAGAGGAATCTTCTAAAACACTTATCCCTAATTACTACAATCAAGTGTAGTTACACAAAATGTTTTTTATATATATCGTACAATAATTATATATTTACAAAACTAAAAACAAATTTAGGATAACTTCCATAAATATCCATATTTAAACATTGGCCATGTTTAAAGGAATAAAGTAATACAATGGGACCAAGGAGACAAGAAATACAGAATCACAACCATAATTAGAGATATCTTAAAAAGGTGGATTATGTACATGAACAACTATATCAATAAAATTACAATTCAGTTTTTGTCACAAAAGAGAAATTTTCCAATGGGCGACTTTATCTCGATTCATTATCAAATGGGATTTGCTTTTCATAACTTGGTTACGCATTAATTCATTATCAACATAAGCTGAAATAGTGCACATTCTTCTTATATTAAATCACTAATTACAAATTCTTCCACGTAAAATTTAGGATGATAAATCTAAGTTAACTTTTCTGTTATATGTTCCATTAACTTTTAAAAGTACCATCAAATACATAAATAAATCCAAAACAAAGTTTAATCACATTCAATCAATTTAAAATTTATTTTATATAGCACTGACCCAAAAGATTTTGATTTTTCCCCAACATTTATGGGTATTTTTGATAAAGTAAATAACAAAATATTGAATTTGTGCATACATATAATTACAGTGCAAGAAGATTTAGTAGTCTGAAGTAGTGAAAATGTAGAGTGAATACACACTTTACACTAATAGAATTTAATGTTGATGAATTGAGTAAATGGATGTTTCATTAATATCATATCATATATCTCCTACGCCTATTGATGTGACTTGACTGACACAGTGCCAAGTCACTTGCAAAGAATGAATTCCATACGGTACTGTATATGCAATCACCAAAATCAACATTACGTACTTAGCCAAGGTAATGTTATTAGTACTAATATATTTAAAGGTTTATTAATGGTGAAGATTAATGTCATATTTCACAATACTCAAAATTGAATTATTCAGTGCTGAACATTCAAAAATTGCAAAGAAAAAGGTCGAGGCACAAATGTAATTATTATACTAATGAAAGTTAAAAAGCACTGTAATTTGTTTTTTTTCCAAGCTATATAAACCTGAATCATTTATATGGGTTTACACTCTGTTGCTGCTTTGCTACGACCAAGATTATGGAAATACAGTGGGTCTGGCAAGGGCTTTGACCGTACCTATGTCCATGCCCAAGTACTGTATACGACACTGGGTCGAGTCTTAATGTCTCATAATTCAGCTGGATACCCCGGTTGCGGTAAAACTTGTAGAAGAAGCTCTCTCTGGCAGATAAGCTAAGGTCTTGACTCTGCAAGGAGGACCAGATATCTAAGTACCACAAGAGCCTTATTACCATGGCATGTGCCCATTAAAGGCAAGTGAACTCCTGTGGAGCTGTTGACAGGCTGAAGCACAACACCTTGAAGTCATAAATTCTCTCTCTGAAAATGAAATGCGGATACAATATTTTCTCAATCACGGATAGACTGGGATTTTGAGGTACACCTATAGACATATGTTGAGCAGGAAGTAGTTTTTCTGATAGCCTGTATCACTATTGGGGTCTCTTGATCAAGGTATGAAGAGTAAACAGGTTCAAGCGGGCAAGGTCTATGACAGAGGTTGCTCAAGAAATTTGTAGAACTGTAGAAGACTTCCTCTATTACTTCCTTCCCCATCAGTGAAATTTCTTCTTCCAAGAACAGATCTTTTTGGATTCCCATCAATTACAATGATGGGATTGTTGGAGTCTGAGTTAATAGAGCGCGACAGCTCGTGAACAGGATGTGATACCGAGTGAAGATCTTTTAAAGCCCAGGGAGCTGTGACAAGGAACTGTCACCTTGTCCAGCAACGTTGCAGGGATCCCCCAACAGGCAGTAAGTCAGGGGATATGCAGTCCATAACAGATACCTCGACGTTCTCAAACTCCTAAGATGGCTGGGGGGCGAGCTGCTGGGTCTCATCCACGGTTGTCCCCATAGAGCGGATGGAGCCAATAACTTGCCGGGCAAGGGCAAGGGAAAGTGTGCCAACGGCTGCACCCGACGGGTGGGCGGAGCAGAAGAGAAACTGGGCAAGGTAGGGGAAGTGGTTCCAGCGGCCACCGAGGCAGGCATTAGAGCGGCAGCCGTCCTACTCGACCCGCGAGGGGGAAAAGCCACTCTTACAAACTTCCTCCTGGAAGAACTCTTCTTCTTGCTCCTTCTCCTCGATGACTTCGCCTTCTTCCTCGCAGAGCTTGCGTAGGAGCTAGCCTTCCTTCTTCTGAACTTCTTCCTCGTGTCCCAGTCACTGGAGTCCTCCGACGAGGAAGAGCTGTAGGAGGAGGAAGACGAGGAGGAGGAGCTGTCAGAGTCCTTAGTTTCTTCCACAATTCTTCTAGGGGCCCTTGGTCTAGATACTGGGGTCACGGGCTGCATAAAAACCGGCGGACGCGTTGCTGAGGGCGCCGGGGGCATGCGAAGAGTGGATCGAGAGGCAAACCAGCCCTTGAACTCCTCTTCTTGTCGCATGGGGGACCTGAAGGGCGTCCTAGGCGCTGTCCAAACAATAGAGTCGGGGTCCAATGAACACGTGGTCCTCCTTTCTTTGTCCAGGCCGCCCCCGGAACCCGCTTAACTTAAAAAGTACTGCCACGATGGGGGGTTAGGAGCTGTTTCGGGATTCCCCCACACCGGGTCTTCACTGGAGACGGGTCCTGCGGGCACCAGAACCTCGTCCACAACACACACTTCCGCCCGACTAGCAGCCCCCCCACTCATCTGCGTAGGCCCCACATTTACAGTATCCCCGATATCAGACTCATGGGGAATGGCAATGGGCCGTTTTCCCGCAACGGACTTACCTCGTCCCCTACTCTGGATAGGGGAAGGTGAAGGACAACCTCTCTCCGAGGGCACTGAGGGCGACGTCAACGGCGAGGTGAGGCCCGCCTTCCTGGGAGATCGTTTGGGTGCCTTATTTTTAGTGGCAAACAAGGTCCACTGTAGCTCTGGCCAGGACTCGCACTCTGGGCACGTGGAGGAAGGGGAGCACTTATCAAGCCTACACGAGGTACACAGCGTGTGCGTGTTGACATCCAACCTGGACAGCCAGGCCCCGCAACACTTACCAGCTTTAGGCACGGGAGAACGACACTGGAATTCCATAATTAAGGAAACACGGACACGCAAGCAACACAAGTACACAAGGGAAAGGGTAAGGAACACAAAGGGAACACGTGGTGCGCAAGGGATGGGGAACACAAAGGAACACGTGGTACACAAGGCGGATCAGACAGGATAAGTGAGAGAGAGTGACGAGATGATATCTACGCCGCTTCCAGACACTTACTGGCGACTCAGACCCAGCAGTGCTGCCTCGCGCGCTGACCCCGGGTCGCCCCAGGGCGAGTATCCTTCCGCATCGGAGCGCCCCGACAAGGTAACGGAGAGAGGGGGAACTATGCAAAATTCTTGGTCGGTTAATAAGATCCCAGATACTCCTAAGAAAGTAGTTCGAGGTAAGTACTATGCGTTGGAACAAAATGGAGATTGAGGGCAACCGTACAACATTTACTACAACCAAAATGTTGTAGTAAAACAGCAACAGAATTTAACCGATATAAATGACGAGGGTTTGTATTTGCATTGGAACAAACAAAAATTAATAATTTTTGGAACAAACAAAAATTAATAATTTTTAAATTCAATATCATCAGTCTACAAGACTGAGCTTGAATATACTAATCCCAAAATATATTACATATTGTATCCTAATGTAAGGTCTATTCTAACAAACTATTAGTTGTAATCTTTTATAAATTTTGTTGTATCTGTGAATATGTACAAATTAGATTAAACTTCATGGACCAGCTCATATAAGAATTAAAACTACTGTATAATGAAGAGAGTCATTCACAAAATGGGTTGGTTGAACTAACTGCATGCTATCTTACTTTGATTACCTTTTTTGCAGTATCTTGGATGTACACAAAAGCTAAGTAACAGGGAAATGTTATTTAGTTGCAAATTAGTTCTATAGATACATTATGATAACACCTGAGGATGATGACAGGACCATTTTGCATATAGCAGGCAATTCTTCCTTACGCTGGTTTTCTATAAAGCATACGAATCCAACAATTTTTCTGTCAAATGAAAGTCAGGTTTTTGCAATGTCTGGTAAAATCTTAAAAAATTAAGTTGGGTGCTGTAGCCCAATATAAAAGTTCTACTTTTATTTTTATCTAAGGTGAGGGCTTCCTACCAGCTCATACTTTTGTATGCAAACAAGCCAGTATCGTACAATTACATTGTGACGAAAATTTATCTGTAAACAGAAGTACCTGTACTGTACGTCAAAATATGAGATTAAATGAAGGGTTTAGTCTGACCAGATAAATATTTTAACTAGAAAAAAATGTCAGTAAAACTTGAAAGCATAATTACACATTTTAAAAAAAATTAAAATCTTAAAAATGTAGTTACATATTTTGAAATTAAAAAAAAAAAATCACAGCCACAAATAAAGCATTTTCTACTTATATATGGATGATACTTTTGTACACAGTGGAGCTTCAAAACTTTTCTACCAAATTCATGATATATTTAAAAGTGCCCATCATAAGCAACATTATTATAGGAAACTTCAAACAACTAAACTTGCCACAATAAAAACACTAACATAATTCCTACAGCTAGACGTTTGAATAACTTCCAAAATCCGTTTGCAAAAAATGGCAGTTATAAGCCAGTATCTCTACAGTATTATGAAAATTTTGGGTCCCTATTACATAAAAAAAAGCAAAATATCTTGTTACTACTATATACACAGCATCAACCAACACTTTAAGAAGATAAACTAGTTTTTAAAGTCAAAATAATTATCCATGTCAGGCAATTGTTTTCACTTAAAATACAAGGAATGTAAAAGACATAAAAAATAATGTTTCAGACCTACCTTGCGACTATGAGATGAAGTTTCATATTTACATAACTAATGTATACTATTCTGTATTGTCGTAAGATCATTTTTCTTTGACCATCCACGATTTAAAATTCATCCCCCCAATTATCCCATTCATCTTTTTCATCACTGGTAGTAACACTGTTACTTAACAATGGTTTCTGAAATGTAAACTTTTCAAGTTCTTTGATTTTTTCATTGTATTCTTCACGGGATGACACAGGAGTGTCCACACGTACTCCTTCTTCAGATGCAATCTTAGAAAGCACATCACTTCTGGAAATTACAGGGGAGTCAACAGCAAAGTCTATCTGCTCCCCCCAACTTTCCTCCTCCCATGCTTCTCCAATTTCAGCTCCACTGATATCTAGCCCAGCTAATGTCTCTGATACAGATGGTGACCTTTCTTTCTGTGATGACTGTGATTTTGATTTTGCCTCGATTAACATTGTTTCAAGGTCATACTTCTTTGTACTAAATGTTGGAACTATGTCGGCAAAGAGATCTAATTCCTCATCATGTTTCTTTTTCACTTTAATGGCCAAAACATCAAACTCTTCTCCAAGGTCTCCAATATTATTCTTCTGCTTCTTCAACGATATGTTTTCAGGATTCTCCTTGAACTGTAATCCTGTAAGTTTCATTCCTTTGCTTTGCTTTGGAACCCGATTAGAATTGACACCACTGTCCTTTTTCATAGAGGAGTTGTGAACGAGTTTATTACTAGTAGTATCACTATTCTTATTATGAACACCATCTTTCAACGAGACTTCCTTTATCTTCTGCGCACCTGTTTCTTTCAAATTATCTTTCGAGTGAAAATCCTCTTTTAAATGATCTTGGTTAAGTGAAAGTAAGACGTTTGAAAAGTCTTCTGATGGGGTATTATCCTGCATCTCTTCCCAGTCAGACCAAGCCTCATTGTCACTACAATTAACCCCTCCTGGTACACCAAGTAAAATGGTTGGACTACCACTATCTTCCCCTCCATCGGGTGAACTTCTCTCAGGTATCTGAGACATGATCAAACTATCTAGTGATAAATTATCCAGTGATGTAATTTCTGGTGTAGCATCCTGAGTGATGATAGATTCTGGTGCTAGAGATATAGACCTTGGTGGAGGTGGTGGAGGTTCTGCAAAACAAATTAAAACATAAGCAAAATATTTTAAGGAAATTATTATAACTGCACTTTAACTGAACCAGTGATTAACAATTCTAGATTCTCGTATGGGTGGCTCAAGTGTTTCTTCTTTACTGAGGAAAAGATACCAATGAAAAAGTTAATAAATTTAGACAGCCAGGCTGGAAAAGGCTAAATAAAATGGATTTAAAGTAAAAAGACAGAAAGCAATGTAGTTATGACAAAAAAATATGGCAGAGAACTTTTCAAACCTAGCTACACTTGAGTGGTAGCCCCCTATCTGAGGATGAGACAAAAATGTTATTTTGATTATAAAATAAATTTTTGAATATACTTACCCGGTGATTATATAGCTGCAACTCTGTTGCTCGACAGACAACTCTACGGAAAAACTCGCCAGCGATCGCTACACAGGTTGCGGGTGTGCCCAACAGCGCCATCTGTCGACCAGATACCCAGCTCTCAATGTAAACAAAGACTCAATTTTCTCCTAGTCCCACTGCGTCTCTATTGGGGAGGAAGGGAGGGTCATTTAATTTATAATCACCGGGTAAGTATATTCAAAAATTTATTTTATAATCAAAATAACATTTTTCAATATTTAACTTAGCCGGTGATTATATAGCTGATTCACACCCAGGATGGTGGGTAGAGACCAGTAATATATGTTTACACTTTTATGAGCTAAGAGTTTTTTATTTCATTTTAGAAGTTATCAAAATAACAAAAACAAAATAAATAGGTACCTGGTAAGGAAGTCGACTTGAACAGATACTCTGCCTTTTAAGTACGTCTTCCTTACGGAGCCTCGCGATCCTCTTAGGATGCTGATCGACCCCTAGGATCTGAAGTATCAAGGGTTGCAACCCATACAACAGGACCTCATCAAACCCCTAATCTAGGCGCTCTCAAGAAATGACTTTGACCACCCGCCAAATCAACCAGGATGCGAAAGGCTTCTTAGCCTTCCGGACAACCCATAAAAAAATATTTCAAGAGACAGATTAAAAGGATAAGGAATTAGGGAATTGTAGTGGTTGAGCCCTCACCCACTACAGCACTCGCTGCTACGAATGGTCCCAGTGTGTAGCAGTTCTTGTAAAGAGACTGGACATCCTTTAGACAAAAAGACGCGAACACTGACTTGCTTCTCCAATAGGTTGCGTCCATTATACTTTGCAGAGATATATTTTGCTTAAAGGCCACGGAAGTTGTTACAGCTCTAACTTCGTGCGTCTTCACCTTAAGCAAAGTTCGGTCTTCCTCACTCAGATGTGAATGAGCTTCTCGTATTAACAATCTGATAAAGTCTGACCAAGCATTCTTTGACATAGGCAAGGATGGTTTCTTAACTGAACACCATAAAGCTTCAGATTGGCCTTGTAAAGGTTTAGTACGCTTTAAATAGAACTTAAGAGCTCTAACAGGGCATAAGACTCTTTCTAGTTCATTGCCTACAATCTCCGATAAGCTGGGGATATCGAAAGATTTAGGCCAAGGCCGAGAAGGCAGCTCATTTTTGGTTAGAAAACCAAGTTGTAGCGAACAAGTGGCTTTTTCTGACGAAAATCCGATGTTCTTGCTGAAGGCATGAATCTCACTGACTCTTTTAGCCGAGGCTAAGCATACCAGGAAAAGAGTCTTAAGAGTGAGATCTTTCAGGGAGGCTGATTGTAACGGCTCCAACCTGTCTGACATGAAGAATCTTAGTACCACGTCTAAATTCCATCCAGGGGTAGCCAAACGACGCTCCTTGGTGGTCTCAAAAGACTTAAGGAGGTCTTGCAGATCTTTATGTTTGGAAAGATCTAAGCCTCTATGCCGGAAGACCGATGCCAACATGCTTCTGTAGCCCTTGATAGTGGGAGCTGAAAGGGATCGTCCTTTTCTCAGGTATAAGAGAAATCAGCTATTTGAGCTACAGAGGTACTGGTCGAGGATACAGAAACTGACTTGCACCAGTCTCGGAAGACTTCCCACTTCGATTGGTAGACTCTAATGGAAGACGCTCTCCTTGCTCTAGCAATCGCACTGGCTGCTTCCTTCGAAAAGCCTCTAGCTCTCGAGTGTCTTTCGATAGTCTGAAGGCAGTCAGACGAAGAGCGTGGAGGCTTTGGAGTACCTTCTTTACGTGTGGCTGACGTAGAAGGTCTACCCTTAGAGGAAGACTACTGGGAACGTCTACTAACCATCGAAGTATCTCGGTGAACCATTCTCTCACGGGCCAGAGGGAAGCAACTAACGTCAACCTTGTCCCTTCGTGAGAGGCGAACTTCTGCAGTACCTTGTTGACAATCTTGAACGGTGGGAATGCGTAGAGATCCAGATGTGACCAATCTAGGAGGAAAGCATCTATATGTATTGCTGCTGGGTCCGGGACTGGAGAGCAATAGATTGGAAGCCTCTTGGTCAGCGAGGTTGCAAAGAGATCTATGGATGGTTTTACCCCAAGTGGCCCAAAGTCTCTTGCACACATCCTTGTGGAGGGTCCATTCGGTTGGAATTACTTGCCCTTTCCGACTGAGACAATCTGCTATGACGTTCAAGTTGCCTTGGATGAACCTCGTTACTAGGGAGACGTCTTGACCTTTTGACCAGATGAGCAGGTCCCTTGCGATCTCGTACAACGTCAGTGAGTGGGTACCTCCTTGTTTGGAGATGTACGCCAAGGCCGTGGTGATGTCCGAGTTAACTTCCACCACTTTGCCTCGAAGGAGAGACTTGAAGCTTTTCAAGGCCAGATGTACTGCCAACAGCTCCTTGCAGTTGATATGCATGCTCCTCTGACTCGAGTTCCACAGTCCTGAGCATTCCCGACCGTCTAGTGTCGCGCACCAGCCCACGTCCGATGCGTCCGAGAAGAGAACGTGGTTGGGAGTCTGAACAGCCAGGGGAAGACCCTCTCTTAGGTTGATATTGTCCTTCCACCAAGTCAGACAAGACTTTATCTTTTCGGAAACCGGGATCGAGACCGCTTCTAGCGTCTTGTTCTTTTTCCAGTGAAAAGCTAGATGGTATTGAAGAGGACGGAGGTGTAGTCTTCCTAGTGACACAAATTGTTCCACGGATGACAGCGTCCCTACCAGACTCATCCACAGCCTGACTGAGCAGCGTTCCTTCTTCAGCATCTTCTGGATGGATAGCAGGGCTTGATCTATTCTGGGGGCTGATCGTCTTGTTGTTCAGCAACGTCCTCATCAGAAGGTTTCTCATCCGAAAACTGATGAGGAAACGGCAACGGAGTGGGCAACGTCTGGCTCGCTGAGTCCGGTCGCACTGGTGCATGCGTGACGGAGCCAGACGCAACATCATGGAACTGCTGCACAGTCTGTGAACTGTCAACAACCATGGGTGCGCGAGGAAGCACAGCGTCAACCCGAGACTGTCTAGACCGTCTGGGTTGTGCAGTCAACACCCTACCGGGTTGCTGAGGTTGACGCACTGCGTCAAAACAAGTCACCTCTGCTGGTTGTTGAACGTCCTGAACGTCAACAACCACCTCCGAGCGTCGCTTAACGTCAACGTGCGGCTGGCAACCCACACTGGGTCGCATCGGTGGAGGAACCACCTCAACTGGCAGACGCGAGTAGGTTACCTCAGCGTCAACAGGGCGCACAACCGACCGGTTGGAAGGTTGTTGGCCAGAAGGTTCGATAGCAACCTTCTCCGCATTAAAGTCCTCTATCAAGGACGCAAGCTTGGACTGCATGTCTTGCAGCAAAGCCCATTTAGGGTCTACGGGAGCAGGTGCGGCAACAGACGGGGTTAGCGACTGAGGCGGTACCGCGTACCATCCCTGAAAGCCTTGTTATGCATGACATAATTGTACAGCAAAACTTCAAAGGCTCGAAAACAGCTGTGAAGTTGACCTGTAAAAAACTTGGAGCGTCTCCTGGCCAGGCGCCAGGGAGAGTCTACGAGAATTGAGAAGTCTATCTGGGCAGAGGCATGAACTCCCAAGCCGAGAACTTCTCTCGTGTCATATCAGACTCTCGCTCTATAAACCAGTTTAAAAGAAGGGAAAGCAAAGGCTGTATCCCCCAAACTCCTCCTGGTGAAAAACCAGTCGCCTAGCCAATGTAAAGCTCTCTAGGAGAGCGAGAGAGCACTAGCTTAAAAACAACGGCTTCGAAGTAGCTAGGCCTAGTGTAAGCTCTGACGTTTAGGCGAACGAGGAGCAGCAGTTACAAAAAGATCCGGACAAAGATCCTTAAAAAAATCATCATGATTTAATTAAAGTCCATAGGGGGCTAAGCAGCTTTAGGCTCCTCTCCATCTGACAGAGTCCTCAAGGGAATATCAGTAGGAGGGGGAACAGCAACTTCCTCATCTACAGGAACCTTGTCCGATAAAAGCTGAGTCTCAAGCAAGGGAGAGACCTACTGTGGTGGCAATGCTTTACAAGCAGAGTCCACACTCACTGATGCATTAGTAGCGGACCAGAACGCAACGTCATGTAACTGCTTGACAGTCTGTGAACTGTCAACAACTGAACTGTCAACCACAACAGGTGCGTGAGGACGCACAGCGTCCACTCGAGACTGCTTTGACTGCCTAGACTGAGCAGTCAAAACAACTCTAGAATGCGGAGGTTGACGCACAGCGTCAAAACAAGTCAACTCCGATTGTTAGTGAACGTCTTGAACGTCAACAGGAGCATCAGCAAGTGGCCTAACGTCCAAATGCGCCTGAAAAACCACACGAGACCACATCGAGTGTGGTTCTAAACAACCTGACTGACGTGACTAAGCTACGCCAACGTCAACAGTAAGCACAAAGGAACGTTAGGTTGGCTGAAAGCCAGGATATCGATGAGATAAACGGCTAGACTCAACGGACTAATCGGCAGAATAGTCTTCCATAAGGGAGGCAAGCATATACTGCATGTCTTGCCATACAACCCATTAAGGATCAACGGAAATGGTTGTGGTAAGAGACGAGGGTAACGTCTGTGACCACAACACTTTGCCAACAAAAAAAGACTCTCGGAGTCTGTGTTACGCTTTTGTTAGGCGGCGAGCAGTTATCCGATGACTGCATAGGGTCAGAGCTGTCCTAATGGTTGTAACCAGGACGCTGGACCTGTCCTGAAAGGACTGACTTTCGCTTAAGGGCTTCGAAACCTTGTGACAGGTTTCTTATGCGAAAAGCCTTCGGATGACGAGGAGAAACAACGTCTCTCTCGTCTTATGGTAGGGGAGATCTTGGTAAGATACACCCGATACCATAGAGGGAAAACGTCTGTTCGTTGATCAAGGCCTCTCGAACCCATAAGTCGTTTGACATTACTTCTCCCCTGGGCTTGGGAGCATGCAAGAGGTCCCGGACTAGGTGAACGACAGGCACGAACAGACGAACCCTCGGACGCAACACTGTAACACTTTGCGCATATCACTTTATCACTTCGATTTTCTGTTTTGCACTTATTTCACTGAAATCGAAACTTTTACTGATTTCTACCTGAAACACGCAATTCTACCCTTCATTAAAAGGTAGTAATTGCGAAATCAGTCGTATAATGCAAGCTCATTAATACCAGCAAAAAACAGAAAACATATTTTAAGATAAAAAAATCAGTGGCTGGGAAAGAGACTAAACACTAGTTCATATAAACTACGTTTTCAATCTCTCACCGCACATAGCCTGGGGACGAGAATAAAAAACTAAAAACGTTTTATCCTTCCTCCCCGTACAGCGACTAGGGACGAGAGTAACTCGAGAACAACGTTACCCGCTTGAACAGAACGTTTTCTCTCCTCTCTCTCCCTCCGTCTCTATCTCTCTCTCTCTTTCTCTCTTGATTTCGCACCTAAGAGAAGAGCCCAATTATATTTCGTCAAAAAAACATGTTATTTGACTAAAGGAAAAAACTGAAAGGTTTTTCAAATAAAAAGTTCCTTTAAAATAGAATTTAAAACATTTAAGCTAAGAAAGAATGAACAAAACGTCAGAATCGATTTACTCTTACTGCAAAGTGAAACCGTGATACACTCTCTCTCTATCGTAACGATAGAGCGCATGTTGAACGTCCTGAACGTCAACAACTGCGTAGCATAAATAAACTAAACGTTAGTTCATCTTTGAAAGCAGTACGAAGACTATCAAAGAAATTCTTTCATAAAATATTACATTTAAAAAGTTTTAAATCCTCAGCTCTTTAAAAGCTAATTACGATATAAAGGGCTCAACGTTGATTAACTTCGGTTTCCAAGTTAGGACCGCCTACTCTCAGGAAAGGTCGCATATAAACAAAACATTAAAATTTATTTTTATATGTTTATAATAAATGGAAAGTTAATCGAAGAGGCCTAATAAAGGCGGAGAGATATAAAATATATAGAGGAAAATCTATAACGTGATAAGATAATTACTAAAAGCCTAAACACACTTCCGTCTAAGGGAAGGGTCGGCCATTTAAAAGTGAAAGAAAGTCCATACTCTCTTTGTCACCATAATTAAATCTATCCAAAACGAGTTCAAGATTTAAGATGAAGATAAAACACCTGCATAGCGAAAGCTCAAAACTAGAATATAGTACTTCACCAAATAGATGTGAAAAACTCCAGTTTAGCAACAGCGAGTAAAGTACGTCTTGTCGACACCTCGACAGAGAGAAAATTGAGTCTTTGTTTACATTGAGAGCTGGGTATCTGGTCGACAGATGGCGCTGTTGGGCACACCCGCAACCTGTGTAGCGATCGCTGGCGACTTTTTCCGTAGAGTTGTCTGTCGAGCAACAGAGTTGCAGCTATATAATCACCAGCTAAGTTAAATATTGAAAAATTATAGATTTCTCAATCACATCCCTTCTGTTTATGTCTGACAAATAAAGAAAAATTACGTTATTTTAAAACGTTTGACCATGTTATGAAATAGAGAGAGGAAAAGTTACAAAAGTGGTACAGCAGCTAAGCTGGCATTTACAACGTCTGGGTACAATTCCATCCAGCACCTTACCCAGATGATAGTATATGAGTAATTTGGTGTCAAGCACAGAAAAGAAAGGAGCATACCACTCTACTACATAATTCCTTATTACATAATGAGACAGACTTTGAACATATCTCTGCATATGCTTTGATATTCAAATAACATTTAAAATATAACATGTTTCTGATCCAAGACCATTTTCATTTTTAAAAATCCCAAATTTACAAATGATAAAATTAGTAGCAACGAGACCCTACTTTATAAACTATTCAATTCCTGAAATTTGAATACAAGAAAACTACAAATTTGATAACTTCCCCCTTCTAATGTTTTTATTTTAATGGGAAAAATCCATCTAGATTAGATGAAAAATTGGGGGGAATTGAGCTTGCTGCATTTGATCATACCTACATATTGGCAGATAGTGCCTTTCGTTGGGCTCTATCAACGACATCTACAAATATCAACGTTTGCCGGTAGGGCACAAAACTAGTAATAATATAATGCTGAACATTGTTGTTATTATTATTCTCATTATTACTAGCCAAGCAACAACCCTAGCTGGAAAGGCAGGATGCCACAAGCCAGAGTGCTCGAACAATAAAAGCAGCCCAGTGCAGAAAATAAATAGAGAACTAAAGATTAAATCAAACATGAGAATAAAAAATAGGAAATATTTTTTAAGATCAATATAGATCGTATGTATAGTATGAAATGAAAATGCTGTATGTCAACTTTTTCAACAGAAAAGCAATTGCAACAAGTTGGAATTTCTGAAGTTCCAACAATCCAACTGCCACAATCTGATCACAATTGGAATAATACATTTAGAATACAGAGTAGTATTGAGCCTTATGATTGAAAATCAAGATGGTTAGATTTAACTGCATTCAGTACCTACAGTGGTATAACAGACATGATGGTACAGACTGGTATAAGGTACAGTACAAATGTACGAATAAACTTTAAATCATCAATTTATGCAAAATAACTTACCTGATTCTTTTGATATGTCCAAAGATGGCGTGAAGTTAACATTTTCCCCATTACTGGTTAATGTTTTTGGTTTGACGGAATTAACTTGATGGGGTGCTAGTACTTTATTCACTGGTAGAATGGGAGTTGCCTGTTTGATAAAAAGAAAAGGAAAATATGATATCATCACCAGAGTTCATAAGAAGATCCTTGCTGAGGTTCCTTTCTTATAATCACTTTCACATGCAACAGGGCCACTTAACGTAAAATTATCATGGAAATTAAAGCAATTTATTTCATATCAATGCTCCATACAATACAAACAACTGTTACAAAGGATTAAAACTGCTGACTGATGCAGTCATAAAAAGTCAAAATTTGAGCGTTTGTAATTCATTGACGAACATAGGGTTGAGGTACTGTAAAGGATCAATAGTGAACTCCATTCTATGGGTCCATATGTTAAGCTACAATCATTGCATGATAGCTTTCGATAGCAAACATGATCTTATGTGGGGAGGTTGGAGGATCCCACAGTTCTATCTGTTGAGTCATAAGTTTGTGCTTGGATGGAGAGAAGGCCTGGTGCTGATCATGTGTATATCATATGTTTTGTCTCTTGGAAACCATGTGACTGAATTACCTACACATTAGTCCTGATCATAAGTGACCTTGAAATCTTGAAATAATTAACTACTGCACAGATAATATCAGGCCTCAACTATTATTCTTCAGTCTCCATAATTGTCTCGCACATTTTTAACACACAAAGACTTCCTTTCATAAAGGTTTGAGTAATGTACGAGTCAATAAAGTTGTTTCTGGTTATGCTGCATGCAAATCTTCTGATTAACAAAGAATGTCAAAACAGAGTACTGTAACGTACAGAAAACTTTCATCATTCCAGAAGGCCAATCAAACACTGGATAAATTTCTACACAAATAAATAACCTTGAAAAAATGGCATTTTTTTGTATACAGTACTGTAAACGCTATGGGGAAATTCTTAGCTTTATAGAAGGTGAATAATAGAAAACTGATCAATCATTCTATATTCAAGACAAACACGGAACATTAATAAAGTTTATAAGATGTATTAAGTTGATTTTCCAAATGTGATTTAATCTTGAGTTCTCTTTATCTCTCACCATCATATACCTCCCTCCAATAAAATGTGGGATTCAGCATAATGACTACAAGGGAAGAATCATTTAAATAAAAGTAAATTTTAATTAAAAAAATCAATCATTCAAATATTTATTTACCTGGTCATCATTACACTACTCAAAAAAAAAAAATATATATATATTGAATCTCACTCTCTCTCTCTACCATCTCCCAATCCACTGTTATGTCCAGTAGATCTAACAGGTGATGACAGGCAAGCACACAATCAGCCATTACTCCCAAGAACTTCATAGGAATAGTTTTTTTCATAGACAGGTACATATGTTGACATCAACAAAAGTGGGGAGGAGCGTGGGAATTAGATGAATATCAATAAGTAATGAAATAATTGTTTTTATCATTGTAAAATAAAAATTATAATAAAAATTATTTGCTTCTATATTCACCTAGCCTTCATATTGCTTCTCTTGAAGCTGGTTAAATGTTAATGTTTACCCTTAACCGCTTCACTATAAGGCAGCGGATCTGCCTCAAGCTATATACCATTCATTTCTTATTGTATTTCACTCTACGCAACCAAAATATTTTTCCCATTCATTGTGAAGTAATTAAAAAATAATTTTTTAAAAAATTTGATTTACAAAATTTTCTCTAATTAATGGTAAAGCACTAAAATTTCATGTGTAAAAAAACACTACGGTATATTAATTGGAGAGAGAGAGAGAGAGAGAGAGAGAGAGAGAGAGAGAGAGAGAGAGAGAGAGAGAGAGAGAGAGATTTAGTTCATTAGACATAAGATTCGTTCATTCATTTGTGATTCCACTTCGTGAGTGACTGTGACTATGAACTGGATTATTCCTGTTTTGGGTATTTCACGAGCTTGGAAATACTGTAGACTGTGCATGTAAGAACATGACGAATACTGCATAGAAATGGTAGAATGGCATTAAATGAAAATAATCACAATAATCACAACTTTTACTTGTGAAAACAATGAAAAATACTAATATGAAATATATATATCATGAAGATAATATTATATTGTAGAAATGATAGTTGAAAAAAGGAATAAAATAAGAAAAAAAGATAAATTTCGTCTTCTGTCAACTATTTCCTTTACAGTGAGCCCTCGCTACTTCGTGGTTCGACCATCGCGGATTCACGACTTTGCGGACTTTTTTCATTAAATACGGCATCCGATTTCATCAACAAACCACTATTTTTGGGGGAAACATAATTTTATTCAAGAAAATTGCTACTCTTTAAATAGTTAATTGCACATTAAGAAAGCGTGTACTTTTGTTTTTAAATTTTGGGTGTGTTTTAAAAATCGAGTATTGACTTTTTGTTTTACTTTTGGCTGTGATCAGATCAGCTGACGTCTAGCTGCCGGTCTCAAGAATATGCGCCTACGAAGTATTGTTTATACCATTTCCTAACTTATTCAAACCATCTATACAGTTGATATTACATAAGCACCAATGTGTTATAACCTATCATATTTTTTTGTTTCTTACATTTAAAACAACTCTCTCTCTCTCTCTCTCTCTCTCTCTCTCTCTCTCTCTCTCTCTCTCTCTCTAACAAATGAAATCTTTGTTGCTTCACAAAGTTTCATGATTCAATTTTCCTTACTTTCTCCAATCTCGCACTGTCACATCGAACGTTATGGTGGTAACTTAATTGTTCGACAACTTTAAAAATCGGCCTAGGACTTGCTTCTTCTCTTACTTTTTTTTTTTTAGATGGTTTCATAATTGAGAGGGGTACAAGTTGACTTATAACTGAAGTTAGGAAAAGTATTTTGGATATGGAATGGAGAATCATATTTAGTAACAGTTTAGAATTATCGTAAATTATCATTCGGTCATTAGCGGCAGTTTATTATTGTTGATTAAACGCCCCAAAAAAAGGAAACAAAATTGTTTTTCTGCTTTGCTACGTATGTAGGATTTTATATAGATACGGTAAATAATATTTGTAATAACATATTTACTAAAAGCTTTTAATATCATTATTTATCACTTTCATCATGCGCGTTTAATGCCTTCATTTGTTTATTACTATCAAAGATGGAGCGTACAGTAAACGAATGGAAGGTTTCCGTTTCAGGCGGCGTCATAAAGAAAAACATTATATAAATGGCATTCATTTCATTTATTTCTTAGTCCTAAGAAAAATTAAGTAAAACATTGGTAATAACAAAATCAACATGTAATCAATACTTGGTAAGATTGCTGTCGATGCAAAAACTAACCTATACACAGATGTGTAAATGCGTCTGTTTCTTCATTATGATCAGAGATAAACGTAAACAAAACATTGGTTGTCATTTTTTATCGTGCTTTTTGGCATGTTTAGGAAACGCATGATATAAAATCGCCTTTAATATTTGTGCCTGTTTTACTTTAGGGTACTGTAGTACATGCATTAAGTGTTCTGTACATTAAAGGGTAGTTTATTAACAGTACTACGTAAAGGGAAGGTTTTAAAAGTCTGAATATACATGTTAATTAAATACGTAAATATGGTGTCCCTACTTCGCGGATTTTCAGCTATCGCGGCCGGGTTTGGAACCTATCTACCGCAATAAACGAGGGTTCACTGTACTGGTAATGGTAAGTTTTCGTCTTGTGGGTGGGACTTATAGTCGAGGGCAGGGATACTTTATAATTAAGAACAGTGGAAAAATAAAAAAACAATAAAATAGACTTTACATTATCATGAATAAGGACTCGAATCGCAAGTATTTTTGGGTTGGTGATGAGGTAGGATTTGAATACACTATAATAGACCTTATATAATCATAAATAAGATTAGAATCGCAACTATTTCGGTTGGTGGTAGGATAAGTCTCCCAATTGGGGGTGTCAATGGGGGCTGTGTAATACCTAAGGTTGGGAATGGTGCTATTGGCTAGAGAGAGTGGTGTGACTATTTCATGGTAAAATAAAAAGACTAAAATAGCTCTTGCATATTCAGAAAATAAAGGCTAGAATCTCAAAAACTTTTTTGGTTGGCTGAAGACAAGAGGGGGAGGAGCTAATATTAGGGAGAGGAGATTCTTTAGTGAAAATTCCCCAAGTGTGAATTTGTGTGATATACAGCCATGTGCTATACTCTTTCGTACCTTATAAAAATTATTATAATAATGATAATAATAATAATTATAATGATGATAGTAATGGAGATCACGTCATCCCGACGTCATTGTGTGCACTACCAAGCATGTTTTGACGTGTATAGATGTCTCTTCCACTTGTTTTGTTAAAGTTTTTATAGTTTATAAAGTGATATTTATTTTAACATTGTTGTTGTTCTTAAAATATTTTATTTTTCCTTGTTTCCTTTCCTCACTGGGCTATTTTCCCTGTTGGAGCCCCTGGGCTTATAGCCTCCTGCTTTTCCAACTTGGGTTGTAGCTTAGCAAGTAGTAATAATAATAATAATAATAATAATAATAATAATAATAATAATAATAATAATAATAATAATAATAAAGGGGTTAAGCAAATTTCAACAAATCAACACCACCTCACAATAAAATACCAAAATTCAAAAACACAGTATTATTATTATTATTACTTGCTAGGCTACAGCCATAGTTGGAAAAGCAGGATGCTATAAGCCCAGGGGCTCCAACAGGGAAAATAGCCCAGTGAGGAAAGGAAAAATAAAATATTTTAAGAAGAGTAACAACATTAAAATAAATATCTCCTATATAAACTAGATAAACTTTAACAAAACACGAAGAAGAGAAATTAGATAGAATAGTGTGTCCGAGTGTACCCTCAAGCAAGAGAACTCTAACCCAAGACAGTGGAAGACCATGGTACAGAGGCTATGGCCACTACACAAGACTAGAAAACAACGATATGATTTTGGAGTGTCTTTCTCATCGAAGAGCTGCTTACCATAGCTTAGTCTCTTCTACCCTTAGCAAGAGGAAAGTGGCCACTGAACAATTACAGTGCAGTAGTTAACCCTTTGGGTGAAGAAGAATTGTTTGGTAACCTCAGTGTTGTCAGGTGTATGAGGACAGAAGAGAATATGTAAAGAATAGGCTAGACTATTCGGTGTATGTGCAGGCAAAGAGAAAATAGACCGTAACGAGAGAGAAAGATCTAATGTAGTAATGTCTGACCAGTCAAAAGACACCATAACTCTCTAGTGGTAGTATCTCAATGGGTGACTGGTGCCCTGGACAACCTTACTACCTAGAAAAATTGTATTTCAATGATACTAAGAGTGTCATTACTTCTTGAGATGCCGTTCACGATATTTCAACAGTGAATGGTGGGCTTTAATTCTGGGGTAATGCTTCCATGACTAACTAGAGTATTTTCTAAAAATATATTATCATATAATAAAAATCACTAACCTTTGGTTTTGCTGTTGTGAAGAGATTCTGCCGATTTTCCCCAATAACTGTATTGGCCCCGAGGATTGGAACCAAATGAGCAAGTGCATGAAGCGTTGACATTACTAAAGTGTCACTTGAATCTCGAATCCCAAGCAGTAGCTCTGGTAACTGTATAAAAGCATAACTGTATCATTAACATGATAAAATTTATTATACTATAAGGATATATTTATTTAAATGTTGATGTGGGTTGGAGCGAATTGTAACTTATTGCGCATCTGGAATATTTTTTGTCTTATCCATATCTAAATGTCGCACGGTTAGCAGGCGAACTACCGAAAAATTTGCTAACCACTTTGGTACTGCCTATCGTGTCGACTGGTGGTGGCAAGTGTTATTTTTGTGGATGTAGACACAGGAATGAAGTCGGTGACATGTAAGGCCGGCAGGTGATGGGATATTTGTGTTTGGCAATCTCCTACTGGGGTTCAAGGCCTGTGATAGTGAGGCCATTGAAGTGAGTGCAATACAGTGGATTATGGATGTTATATGATTTTCCATTTGGAATTGCCCTTATTGGTAATTGGATTCTATGTATATATACAGTAATGTTTAATGGTATGAGTACATTTAATTTGATGCCGAGTGTTTTAGTGGCTACAGTACCGTAGTTTAAAGTGGTATTTATTTACATTGCTATAAAAATAGTTATTGTTAAAATTATACATACCAATATGGATTGTTCATGTAAATTACTATGAGGGTTGTATTAAGGACAAATATTATTTTTTTTGATGATTAAATCGGGAAAATTAGGGAAATTCAAAATTTGTATAGCTGGTTGGATTGTATTATTTTTATTACATGGAATATGTATTTCAGGTTGAAACTTATCGTTGGCAATAAAAAACTGTTACAACTTATGGTCCATCCTTGAACATCCCAGTACATTTCAACTTCAACCGCCATGGGTGTGCAAGAGGAACTCATCGCCCTGAAGAGGAAGAGGGCAATCAGCAAAGGGAAGTTCACCAGGAAGGTAACTATGTGCAATGAAGGAATCAATCGAGGTGATGATTTATTAGTGTTAACGAAGAACTATGAGGAAATGGTTGAAGCCTTTAAATGCTTAGAGTATCAAAATGATGAATTGATACATTTTATATGTGAAAACGAGGATAAGCTAGCCGATAGTAATTTAGAAGAAGAAGCCCAACAATATATTCTAGATAGTGAAAGATTAAAATGTGAAGTAAGTGCAAAAATATTCAAAGGTGTCCAGGGTGTAAAGGCAACAGATAAATCGAAGGTTAAAGTAAAGAAATTTGAACCACCAATGTTCGAAGGTAATTTAAGAAACTATCCAACTTTTAAGGAAGATTATGAGAATTTAGTTAAGAGTATATATGGCACTGATCCATATGCTCTCAAAATGTGTCTAGGTGGAGAAGCACTTCAAGCAGTGAAGGGCTCAGAGGGTAATTATGATGAAATGATTCAACGTTTGGATGATAAATTTGGGAATCCCAGAAAGATTGTAGACTTAGTGGTTGGTGAGCTTAGATCTCTAAAGAAAATTTACGATAATGATACCAAAGGATTTATTAAAATGGTCGATCAGGTTGAGCAATGTTGGCTTGATTTAAAAAAGGTAAATCTCTCTGATGAACTTAATAGTGCAAACGTTGTCAGCCATATAGAAAAGGTTTTACCTTCACTTCAAAAGAGAGAATGGGTAATTAAAGCAGATGAGGTATCAGTAACTAGCAATCTGTTTCCAGAGTTGTTGAAGTTCTTACAGAAGGAGAGAAAAATTTTGGAATATATGAATTCCAATGTTAGGAGTAGCGGTAGTGATAATAAGGCAACAGTCCATCATGTTGACAGCACAGTTGAGAATGAATCGGAATTGATAAAATTGGTGAAACAAATTGGGGAAGAACAAAGTATAAAAAATAAGGAATTTGAATCTTGTATTGTTAACTTGACAGAAATGGTTAAAGGTATTAAACCTAAGGCAGAGAGTAAGGGGATAGGATGCCTGTTACACAATTCAATTGGTCATGATATAACAGAATGTTATAAATTTAATGGTTGTGGTAGCAAAGAAAGATTTGAGATTATAAAGGGTAATGGAATATGTTTTAGGTGTCTAAGGGGATATCATACTGCTCGTAGCTGCAATGTTGGTACATTGTGTGATGTCATCATTGAAGGTAAAGGGCCATGCAATCGTAATCATCATCCACTGTTACATTCCGATAGAGTAGAAAATAGTATTCACAAAGCGGTATCAGAAAAGGGATTTACAGTGTTATTGAATATCAGTATGGTGAATAGTAAGAACAGGCCTGTTAGTGTATTGTGGGATCCAGGAGCGGATATTTCATTTATAACAAATAGGATGGCTAAGAAATTGGGTTTAAGTGGAAAGCATATAAATTTATCCATGATCAAGGTGGGCAATGCGGTTGAATATCACTCAAGCAACGAATATTGTGTACCACTAATTGATAAATCTGGTAAGGTTTGGAATGTGAATGCTGTTGGAATTAATGAAATAACAGCCAAAATCAAGGAAGTAGACTTATCCAGGGTATCTGAACTTTTTGAGGGAATATCAAACTTAGAGCTGAATCGCCCACATGGGGAAATTGATATGCTTATTGGTGCTGATTATTGTGAAATATTGCCAAGGGTTGTTGAAACAAATAAGGGTCTCCAGTTGCTAGAGAATCAGTTTGGGTTCAGCATACGTGGTAGACACGATAAAATTACTAATCAAGTTAATACTAGTAATCATGTGTTTGTGAGAATTCATAAACTTTCAAGTTCAGTAAATTTGAATGAAATCAATATTGAGCCAACAGAAAATCTAAAGGATCAGTTAGATAAATTTTTTGCCATAGAAGAAATGGGAACAAGGTGTAATCCACAATGTATCAAATGTATGTGCAGAGGTTGTCCTGGACTCAATTATGTAAGTTTGAAAGAAGAAAAGGAAATGAAATTGATTGAGGAAGGATTAACGTATGATGAGAAACAGAAATGCTGGTTTGTAAGGTATCCTTGGATAAGAGATCCAAATCAATTGAAAAATAACATAAAGGTAGCAAATACCAGGTTAAGAACAACAGAGAATAGATTAAGGAAACTTGGGAATGAGTATGCAATGAAATATCAGAAAGAGATTGAAGATATGGTTAGAAGGGGAGTAGCTAGGAAATTAACTAATAAGGAGATTCAAGAGTACAACGGCCCAATTCACTATATTCATCACCATGAGGTGTTGAAGCCAGAATCTAGTTCAACCCCAGTGCGCATTGTCTTCAATTCTTCAGCATCTTATATGGGACAGAGGTTAAACGATTTTTGGGCTAAGGGGCCTGATATTTTGAACAGTTTGCTGGGAGTGTTGTGTAGATTTAGGCAAGATAATATAGCCATAGTGGGTGACATAGCAAAGATGTACCATACTGTAAAACTCAGCACACTAGATGAACATACACATAGATTTGTATGGAGGGACTTGGATGAGAGTAGGCCACCTGATCAGTATGTTCTTACCACAGTAACATTTGGAGATAGGCCCAGTTGTACTATAGCTATGGTAGCTTTGAGACATACAGTAGAAAAATTCGGTAAGGAATCCCAGGATGTGCAAGATATGATTCTTAATAATACATATGTAGATGATATACTGTATTCTACTGATACCATTGAGAATGCAATCAAATTGATACAGGATACTGAAAGGGTATTGTCGCAGGGAAGTTTCAGAATAAAGCACTGGATAGTCAGCGGGCATTATGAAAACTGCAATATAAGAATAATAGAATCTGATAGTGAGAAAATCTTAGGTTTAAAATGGAATCCTGTAAATGACTATTTTTCCTTTGCTGTAAGACTCAACTTTACACCAAGAATAAGAAAGGTTAGGAGTGGTCCAAATTTAGATATAAGTGAATTTGATTATAAATTTCCAGAAATATTAACACGCAGAAAGATATTGAGTCAAATTGCATCGTTGTATGATCCATTAGGGTTGGTTATACCAGTATTACTCAAAGCTAAGATCTTGATGAGATCCATGATTTCCAAAGGAAACTCAAATGGTGGTGGAATCAAGTGGGGTGATCCACTTGATGATTCCATGATGAACGAATGGAAAGCGTTTTTCAAAGAATTGTATGGACTGGAGTCATTAACTTTTAGAAGACCCTTAAAGCCCTCTAATGCTTTTGGTAAGACGAACCTAGTAATATTTTCTGATGGTAGCACGCAAGCATATGGGGCTTGTGCATATGTGAGGTGGCAAATCAGTGATAGTAAGTTTGAATCAAGTCTGATAATGGCAAAAAATAAGATTGCACCAGTGAAACAAATGTCTATTCCTCGTCTGGAATTATGTGGTGCTCTCATAGCTGCTAGGATGAGAGAACTCATAGTAAAGGAGTTTTCATGGGAGTTTGAGTCGGTTTATCACATAGTTGACTCGACAATTGTAAGATCACAAATTCAAAAGGAGTCCCATGGATTCAACACATTTGTTGCTGTACGCATTGCAGAGATACAAATAAAAACTGATTCAAGGGAATGGTGGTGGGTTGATTCGATTCAAAATGTTGCTGATATGACCTCTAAACCGTGTAGTCCAGAAAAAATGGGTGAAAATTCTGTCTGGCAAAATGGACCAAAATTCCTAACATTACCAATTTCAAAATGGCCTATCAAACAAGATTGTGAAATTGTACTAACTGATAGAGTAGGTGTTGTCATGGCTGTTGCTAAAGTAAGTCAGAACCATGTTATACACATGGTTGATGTTAATAGATTTAGTGATTATTACAAACTACTAAGAGTTACATGCAGGGTAATGAATGTTTTCAAATGCAGATCCTTTAAGGGTATGCTGAGGGAACCAACAGTTCAAGGCATTACTAAAGCAGAACTAATGTGGGTTAGAGAGATGCAAAGGGACATGACTGATTGGAAAGTTAGGTTCAGAAGATTAGGACCTTCAATTGAGAATGGAGTCATAGTAGTAGGACAAAGAATTTCTAAGTGGCTAAAGGAAAATTGGAATAGAGAAGACTATATGTTGCTACCAGCAAATCATCCAGTTACTAGATTGTATATATCATATGTACATGGGGTTGACCATGCAGGCATAGAGACTACTCTGGCAAAGTTACAAAGAAAATTCTGGATTCCAGGGGCCAGAAAAATAATAAAGGCAATAAAAAATCAATGTGTGACATGTAGGAAGTTAACAAAGAAGTTAGAAGACCAATGCATGGGTCAAATGAGGATAGAAAGAATGAAACCTGCTCCACCTTTCTATTACACAGCTATAGATTTGTTTGGACCCTTAACAATAAGAGACACGGTTAAAAGGAGAACTCATGGTAAAGCCTTTGGTGTTATATTTAACTGTTTAGTTACTAGAGCTGTTCACTTAGATTTGGCTGAAGGATACAGTACTGATGATTTTCTGACCACATTTCAAAGGTTTATTGCTATTAGAGGAGCTCCTAAAATTATATATTCAGATAAGGGAACTCAGTTGATATCAGCAAGTAAGAAAATAGAAAACATTGGAGAAAAGGAAGGGGTAACTTGGATCTTTAATATGCCTAGTGACGCACCTTGGTATAATGGGGCAAGTGAAGCCCTGATCAAATCTGTCAAAAGGTGTCTTTGTATTAGTGTGGGAGATTCTGTATTGAATTTTGGAGAGTTACAAACTGCTTTGTTTAGTATTGCTAATCTGATGAATGAAAGACCAATTGGTACAAAACCTGGATTTAGTTTAGAGTTGGGGGGATACCTCTGTCCCAATGATCTGTTGCTTGGTCGGTCCACTTGCTTTTGTCCAAGTGGGATGTACGATATTAGTGGGGATCACAAAAGGAGATTAAAGTTTATACAAAGTATAATAGAATCCTTCTGGAAAAAGTGGCACCGAGACTATTTTCCTTCATTGTTAATCAGGCAGAAATGGCATACAACAAGGAGGAATGTAAGAGTTGGAGATGTGGTACTTGTGCAAGATAGTAATGTTGTAAGGGGGGCATGGAAACTAGCACAGGTGATTAAAGCTGATCCAGGACAAGATGGCGTTGTCCGTGATGTTGATTTAAGGTATAAGATTATAAAGCATGGGAAGGGATATGATGGTGGAGTGGATAAGATTATGTGTAGATCAGTACACAGGTTGGTGGTGTTATTACCAATAGAAGAACAATGTATTCATACGTAGTTGACCCTTTTGGATAGGGTATCGGTAATTTGCCACTAATGGTGGGGGAGTGTATCATTAACATGATAAAATTTATTATACTATAAGGATATATTTATTTAAATGTTGATGTGGGTTGGAGCGAATTGTAACTTATTGCGCATCTGGAATATTTTTTGTCTTATCCATATCTAAATGTCGCACGGTTAGCAGGCGAACTACCGAAAAATTTGCTAACCACTTTGGTACTGCCTATCGTGTCGACTGGTGGTGGCAAGTGTTATTTTTGTGGATGTAGACACAGGAATGAAGTCGGTGACATGTAAGGCCGGCAGGTGATGGGATATTTGTGTTTGGCAATCTCCTACTGGGGTTCAAGGCCTGTGATAGTGAGGCCATTGAAGTGAGTGCAATACAGTGGATTATGGATGTTATATGATTTTCCATTTGGAATTGCCCTTATTGGTAATTGGATTCTATGTATATATACAGTAATGTTTAATGGTATGAGTACATTTAATTTGATGCCGAGTGTTTTAGTGGCTACAGTACCGTAGTTTAAAGTGGTATTTATTTACATTGCTATAAAAATAGTTATTGTTAAAATTATACATACCAATATGGATTGTTCATGTAAATTACTATGAGGGTTGTATTAAGGACAAATATTATTTTTTTTGATGATTAAATCGGGAAAATTAGGGAAATTCAAAATTTGTATAGCTGGTTGGATTGTATTATTTTTATTACATGGAATATGTATTTCAGGTTGAAACTTATCGTTGGCAATAAAAAACTGTTACAACTTATGGTCCATCCTTGAACATCCCAGTACAATAACATTATAACACAAAGTGAGAAAGATACTGAAATGTTACAGGCAATAATTGCCCATGGATAGTCATCATCTTAACATGAAATTAAAGTGCAGTTACTGGATTACAAGTCAAATCTGACTGTAGATTAGGCACAAGTTTATTCATCATACTATATATAAGTACAGCGTTGTGTACAAACTTGGCAATGCATGATAGTTTGGGCTGCGGCAACAGGCAGCAGCATGCATTTCATCTAACACTCCTTATTTGTTCTCAGTAATCAAACTCATAAAACATCAGCTAAATACAGTAGAATACAGTAGAACTGTATGTACTACTGTACCATAAATATATCATGGAACATATATGTGAGAAATTTGGTTCAGTAGAAAAGGCCGTGTTTATACTTGTTAAGCTTCTCGATATGGTAAACTTTCATATCTGGCATTAAATACTCTAGAAGGTTGCCCGATGTCTGAATTTTCCAAGTGTTTGATCATATCTAATAAATTCATAAATCAAATCTTATTAAAAATCACAAATTTCTGAAATAATTTGTATTTTTTCTAAATAAACACATCAGAGTCCTTTACTATAGGAGAATACATAACACTGAAGCTGGAACATGACAGTTAAAACTATAAGGTAGAAACAACAGACAGGTAATTACCTTTCAGTGGGGGAGAGGTGACCACCAACACCCCCTCCCCCAACCAGCTCACTGATAAGTCACTGACACCGAAGCCTAGGACTTTCTCAGGGGCTGGTGATAGTGGATAAGTTTGAGTAAAGGACTCAGGTTTGTACAGTTATTAAAAGTACAAATTACTTTAAAAATTTGTGATTTATTCCTACACAAATACAAACCATAGTCCTTTACTATAGAACACTCATCCTTAGGTAGGAATCCCTCTTTTCCAACTGGCTGGAAGCATAACCCGGGAACCTGAAATTTAAGTATCTTAGATGCACAAGAGAGTACTGTAAGAGTTCCTTACACCTCATAAACTCCTTCAGGAGAATTAGCAGGTTTCACAGCCCTGGTTGTTAATAGTATTGTACTCGAGCTGGAATTCTCGTTGTAATAGGCCTGGCAAGATTGGGTTTGAAGATGTTGCAACTTGAAGACTATCTTATAATCATGGGTTTGCCTAGCTACATCACAGTCCCCCTTGTCAGGAATATGGGAAAAGACTTTCCTGTGCTTGAGCACAGAATAAAGCATTCTGGGCTTACCCAACTGAGAGATCAAGTCCAGCTGGTGAGGTTTCCAAAGGTTTCCAAGGCTGTACCCAAGGACAGGGAAGATTGAAAGGAAAAGAAAGGGCTAGTCATTCTTCACTTTCATTCCATTCTTGTACCTAACTTCAGCCCTCGAATCGATGTTACTGGTCCTGTGAGAGGAGCCAAGGTAGCTTATACCACCTGCTAAGCAGCTACAACAGGTCCAGGAGTAAACGTCTAGGGACCTGTGGGTCATATCTCGCCAGTAGTAGACGTTGAAGATCGTTTGACATTTCCATACCCCTGCTTGGAGAACCTGCATCACAGAGAAATTCTTTCTGAATGTCAAAGAAGTACTGATAGCCCTCACTTCATGAGCTCCAACTTAAGATCCTTCTGCAGAAGATGAAGAGAGCATTAGAGAGATCACTTTCCTTAACAAGAATGAAATCATCTTGGTCTTCCTGTACTCACGAAAGGGGGCTGTAGCCGAGATCTTGTGGTCCTAGTGCGTTTCAGATAGCACCTTAAAACTCTCGCAGAACACAGCAAAAGCTGGTCAGGGTTATCAGTTACATCCATAAGACTCGGAATTTAGAAACAGAAATCTGGAATCACGTATGAATGGATTCCGAGTTTTCACAACAAAATTTGGAACGAACGAGAGAGAGAGATCTACCTCCAACTCCTTGAATGGGTGATGTTGAAGGAGAGCAGATGCAGCTCACTAATACGATTTGCCGAAACTAAAGCGAGCAGGAAAACAGTCTTCAGGGTGAAGTCCCTGTCAGAAGCTTGCCTCAACGGTTTTCAGAGCGCCCCTTTCAGGAACATAACACCATTACTACGTCCTAGAAAGGAGAGCAAGTCTGCTCAAAACTCCTAATAAGCATAAAAATTTCCTCCAAAGAAATATCTATTTCCTTTAGTCTAAAGACTAGACTCAAGGCAGAGTAATAGCCTTTTAACATTAAAATGGAGCAGTTTCCACTCACGGAGGTACTACAATAAATTGATAATGTATGGTACAGAGGCTCCAAGAGGAGAGACACCCCTAACTAACTGCAGAAAATGGCCCACTTTTCCTGGTAGATGGCTGCTGTGAATTTTCATAGGTATCCAGATGTCTGAAGCACTGTCTCTGGAGATATGCATCAGCCTGGGTGGACTTCCCACCCCTCTCTGGAAGTGTCTGAGAAGAGAAGGAATCAGAGGAGGCAGCAAGACTGGCCATTCTCATAGGAAGTTCTTCCTCCAACCACTATCTGAGGTCCCCCTGGATTCTTTTATTCTCACAGGGAAAAATGGGTCGTCAAGATAATGCATCCATGCTGACTTGAGCTCCTAATTCAGGTAGCAGAGCAGGCCGATCCCATGATGACCTGGGCTGCTGTCAACAGGTCAAAATAGAGAACCTTAAACTGAAGGACCTTGCCACCACTACCCTGAGATACTTCCTGGAGGAAGGGTGAGCCAGGATTTGAAAGTAAGTATCTTTCAGATCCAGTCACCATGTAATCCTACTGTCTTATAACTTGCCTGACCATGGATGCTATCTCCATCTTGAAGGATAAAGTCGCTGAGAGGTCGATGACCTTCCTTACAAGAAAGAATCGACTGAAGAATCCTACAAAGTAGTCATCGACCTCTTAAAGTGAACCCTGCAGCAACAAATTTTGTACTTCCTTCACTACAGCAAGTTCTTCTGTCCACCACTGGCGATATGATGATGATATCACCAGAGGATGAATTAGAGGATGGGGACAGCTGATGAATAGGTGGTGTCCAGACTGGAGGACCTACACCATACATCTTTCTGCTCCATGGAAACACAACCTCCGCCAATTGACCTGTAGGCAGCCCCACTGATGGTGGAATGGGGGAACACTCCCCCTAGCAAAGGAGTTTAGTTCTACTTTTCCCTCTACTTCTTCCTTGACTCTAGTTCTATTGAGAGGGGAAAGACTGTGCAAGAGTTTTGTGGATTGATTGCTGAAGTCGTGCTCCTCCTCCTCCGCATTGTTTTCACGCTGGTTGGGTGAAATGTTTCCCATGACCTGACGTTGAAGGTTGGGCTAACAAAAGGACACTGGCCTCTGAAGGATGGAGTCCTGGGTCTCTTTTCACCACTTCACAACTGTTGCCACAAGAGGAAGGCCAAGGTTTGGGTGGATGGATGGTGTGAAGAAAGCTCTGGGTGATAGGAGGATTGTTGTGAGAGAGACAAGAGAGCATGCTAGAAATAGGAATGAATGGCGAGCGATTGTGACGCAGTTCTGGTAGGCCCTGCTACTTCCTCCGGTGCCTTAGATGAACCCGGAGGTAGCAGCAGTAGGGGATTCAGCATTATGAAGCTTCATCTGTGGTGGATAACAGGGGAGGGTGGGCTGTGGCACCCTAGCAGTACCAGCTGAACTCGGTTGAGTCCCTTGTCAGGCTGGGAGGAACGTAGAGAGTAGAGGTCCCCTTTTTGTTTTGTTTCATTTGTTGATGTCGGCTAACCCCCAAAATTGGGGGAAGTGCCTTGGTATATGTATGTATGTATGTACAATTGTTGCCTCTATCTCTGCTGGAGTAAAGAGCGATGGCTCCATGAAGGACAAGTTGCGAAGGGTAAGCACCTTCTGACGACCGATGTGTTTATGGAAAGATGACCCCACTGCACAAAAATCACCAATTTAATGACAATCCAAACAAGGTAGCCACAAAATTCCACCAACACAGGTAATTGGTTATAATAAGAACCAACAAACACAGTCGAAATACAGAACTAATGAGCATAAAACAAAAATGGGTAATTGTAATTTCATAAGAACGATCGGACGTTTTTTAATGTTAATATTTCTTTGAGTTTACCGCGAAGAGAAGAAATACATGCTTCCTGGGAGAAGCAGGTAAAGCTAGCTTGTTCTGGGCTTGCCCTAAGGTTCAATTAATATCATTGCCCTTCTGACACCTCCTCCTAGGAGGCAGATGGCGAAGGATCACAAGCCAGAGTACCACGGGAAGAACAATGAGATCCAGTGGATTTCTTAGACTTAGAGGAAGACCCCATGGACAAAGAATCTTGCTTGACCTTCTTTCTCCTACAATACTCCTGTCACTGGGAGTATGACTATTCCTTATATTCCTCACAGGAAGCAGACATAAACTCTTAGAAGAAAGGTACAAAGAATGGGAATCCACAGACAACTTGCATATGAAGGTTACGCACTGCCAGCTGGAAGTTCCTGAGCAAGACTGCAATCCTACTTGAGGTTTCTTCAAATTACTAATACAGTAATCAAGCAGTCTCAAAGGAGGAAAAGAAAATTAAACAAGCTAAGTTTGCCACTACGAACATACGCCTGTACAACTCGGCACCTGAAGTCAAAGTGACTATTCAGTAAGTTGGTTGGGGGGGGGGGGGGTGCAGGGCTTCTAAACCTATCCATCAATAACTACCAAAACCTCATTATAAATTTTAACAATCAAGTTCCAGGATTGCTAAAATCATCCTTCTATTAAAGTATGAGGGTTTGTATACCGGTAGGAATGAAATTGATATTTCATGTTGGCAGTAAACTCGAGTGTCACAAATTTTAGATCCTTAAACGAAACTTTGGAAGCTTATTAAAAAATTGCCTAAAACAGGTAAAGTATAGGTATAGACAAGAACAAGTGTATAATGCACTTATCCACTACTGTATACAGTACTCAAATAGTCTTTCCTTTTATATATCCCAGTAGCTTCCTGTTTTAAGTAAGTAATGTTTGAGATATCCCAATTCATTTGATCTTTCATTCTATTCTGATGAATTGAGTTCCCATTTCTATGGCAAACTTTATTCTATAAAACTGGAAACTAACATACAAATTATAAACTATAACAAAATTGTTCCTAGAAGGCAGCAAAATTGTCAAGTGGGTTGAAATTTCTAAATAAAAAAGTAAAAGTTTTTTATGTATAACCTTGACTTTTACTTAAATTCAGTGAAAGATAGGGATTTGAGATGAAAAGTATTCCAGTAAGCTAAAAAAAAAAAACTTCAACAATTATAATACTTACAACTTCATCTGCTAAAATGTCTTCTGATACCAGATGTACATAATGTGGCAAGTATAATAAAAGTATGCTCCGTACCGTGGCATCGTGCACACTAAAAAGACGAACTATCTGTGGTACAATGTCTTTTTCAAATACCCTTTCACTGAACAGTCCACCAGTACCATCATCTGCAACATCACAAAAATTACTAAAATTATAACATTACCATCATATATGTCGGCTACCCCCCAAAATTGGGGGAAGTGCCTTGGTATATGTATGTATGTACCATCATATATCACTGACTACAGGCAGTATATATTTCTGATAGGCCTAAAAGTTACAACCTTATCAAGCTATCATAAATTAGAATATTTATAGAGAAAAAAAAAGTACATATGGATAATGCAGACCATTTTGTTTACATATCTTACATGCATCTGCATTTCGTTGTAGCTATTGTCATTTTTTTCAAGAGTAATATCATTCCATGTCATATTCTAGTCTGTTTTTATTTAGTGCAGGCTCCCTGTCAACACATTAATATCATTACAACTAAGGCTTACTAAGCATTACTCAATGTACCGTACAATTATTTTTTCTTTGCAAGTAATTTATTCTACTAAATAATGTGTTACCCCCAGGGTTAAAATATACAGTATTTGATATTAAAATAGGTCATTGCTAAACTGATACTTTCATTTGTCCTGCTCTATATAATTACTGAAGTGCAAAATAATCCAAGTGTGCAAAAGAGTACTTACAATGAAATTTACACATAAATAAAATTTACCATGAAATTTTTTTTCTTACAGTGCACTGCCTTAAGAACATTACCATTAATAAATTTCTTTACGATAGAACTTACTTGTCTTTGGTGTCAGTACCATTGGCATAAGATGAGTTACAGCTGCAGGATGTAAGAGAAGTGGCCGGCTCAAGAGAGCACCAGCAAGAGTGCTTGACACAAGCTCCTCAGGATATTGCTTCAAATGCTCTCCAACATTCCTGAAATATTTAAAGTTTGTTCCATCAACTAAAATGATTAAAATTCATCATTTCAAAAATTACCCAACATTCATTGCATGTTATACATTTTGCTAGCTCAGATTGGTTGATAAACTATCAGAGGACTGTTAGTGGGTTTGGATGACTAACCCTCCTATCTTATACCTCAAGAACTTTCCCTATTTAATGAGGAAAGGAGGGCAGGATCTAAGGAAAAATGTTATTTTTATTAGTAAAATAAATTTTTGAATATACTTACCCGATAATCATGTAGCTGTCAACTCCGTTGCCCGACAGAATTCTATGGAGGGATACGCCAGCTATCACAATACTAGAAGGGGGTGTACTTACCAGCGCCACCTGTGGCCAGGTACTCAAGTACTTCTTGTTGACACCTCCTCAATTATTCCTCGGTCCACTGGTTCTCTATGGGGAGGAAGGGAGGGTCGATTAAATCATGATTATCGGGTAAGTATATTCAAAAATTTATTTTACTAATAAAAATAAAATTTTTCAATATTAAACTTACCCGATAATCATGTAGCTGATTCACACCCAGGGGGGTGGGTGAAAACCAGTGTACAAGATTAAAGGATAGCTAAGTATCCCATATTTCATATAACAGTTATCTCAAATAACAATGAAATAATAAGTACCTGGTAAGGAAGTCGAATTGAACCGTTACTCTGCCTCTTTTTTAAGTTCGTCTTCCTTACTGAGCGCAGCGTTCCTCTTGGAGGCTGAATCAACCCAAAGGTGCCAAAGTATATGGGGTTGCAACCCCTACTAAAGGACCTCTACAAAACCTCTAACCCAGGCGCTTCTCAAGAATGAATAGACCACCCGCCAAATCAAAAGGATGCGGAAGGCTTCTTAGCCTACCGTAACAACCATAAAAACAACAATAAAAGCATTCAAGAGAAAGGTTAAAAAAGGTTATGGGATTAAGGGAATGTAGTGGCTGAGCCCTCACCTACTACTGCACTCGCTGCTACGAATGGTCCCAGGGTGTAGCAGTTCTCGTAAAGAGACTGGACATCTTTAAGATAAAATGATGCAAACACTGACTTGCTCCTCCAATAGGTTGCATCCATTATGCTCTGCAGAGAACGGTTTTTATTAAAGGCCATCGAAGTAGCTACGGCTCTTACTTCGTGGGTCCTTACCTTCAGCAATGCAAGGTCTTCCTCCTTTAAGTGAGAGTGGGCTTCTCTAATCAGAAGCCTTATATAATACGAAACCCCATTCTTGGACATGGGCCTCGAAGGTTTCTTGATGGCACACCATAAGGCTTCTGACTGTCCTCGAATAGGTTTAGACCTCTTAAGATAATATTTGAGAGCTCTGACAGGGCAAAGAACTCTCTCTAGTTCGTTACCTACCATGTTGGAGAGGCTAGGTATTTCAAACGATCTAGGCCAAGGACGTGAAGGAAGTTCGTTCTTTGCTAGGAATCCGAGCTGAAAAGAACATGTTGCAGATTCGGTCGTGAAACCAATGTTCTTGCTGAAGGCATGAACCTCACTGACTCTCTTAGCTGTTGCAAGGCAGATGAGAAAAAGAGTCTTGAGGGTAAGGTCCTTGAAGGAAGCTGACTGGAGAGGTTCGAACCTAGGTGACATAAGGCACCTTAAGACTACGTCTAGGTTCCAGCCTGGAGTGGATAGACGACGCTCTTTAGACGTCTCAAAAGACTTAAGAATGTCTTGAAGGTCCTTGTTGGAAGACAGGTCCAAACCTCTGTGGCGGAGAACTGAAGCCAACATACTCCTATACCCTTAAATCGTAGGGGCTGAAAGGGATCTCTCATTCCTAAGATGTAGAAGGAAGTCAGCTATTTGGGTCACAGAGGTATTGGTAGAGGAAATTGAATTGGCTCTACACCAGCTTCGGAAGACCTCCCACTTAGACTGGTAGACTCTACGAGTGGAAACCCTTCTTGCTCTGGCAATCGCACTGGCTGCCTCCTTCGAAAAGCCTCTAGCTCTAGCGAATCTTTCGACAGTCTGAAGGCAGTCAGCCGAAGAGCGTGGAGGTTTGGGTGCAACCTGTCTACGTGAGGTTGACGTAGAAGGTCCACTCTTAGAGGTAGAGTCCTGGGGATGTCGACTAGCCATTGAAGTACCTCTGTGAACCATTCTCTTGCAGGCCAAAGGGGAGCAACCAGCGTCAGCCGTGTCCCTTCGTGCGAGATGAATTTCTGCAGAACTTTGTTTATTATCTTGAACGGTGGGAATGCGTACAGGTCGAGATGGGACCAGTTCAGTAGAAAAGCATCCACATGAACTGCTGCAGGGTCTGGAACAGGGGAACAGTACAGCGGAAGTCTCTTGGTTATGGAGGTGGCAAACAGATCTATGGTAGGTTGACCCCACAAGGTCCAAAGTCTGTTGCACACACTCTTGTGGAGGGTCCATTCCGTGGGAATGACCTGATTCCTTCTGCTTAGGCGATCTGCTGAGACGTTCATATCGCCCTGAATGAACCTCGTGACCAGAGTGAGGTTTAGACCTCTTGACCAAATGAGGAGGTCCCTTGCGATCTCGTATAGGCTCCTCGAATGGGTCCCTCCTTGCTTGGAGATGTAAGCCAAGGCTGTGGTATTGTCTGAGTTCACCTCCACCACTTTGCCTAGCAGGAGGGACTTGAAGTTCAACAGGGCTAAATGAACTGCTAGTAGCTCCTTGCAGTTGATGTGGAGTAATCCCTGTTCCTCGTTCCACGTTCCCGAGCATTCCCGTCCGTTCAAGGTCGCACCCCAGCCCGAGTCCGATGCATCTGAGAAGAGATGAAGATTGGGGGTCTGAATAGCCAACGATAGACCCTCCCTGAGAAGGAGGTTGTGCTTCCACCACAGGAAAGTGGTCTTCATCTCTTGGGTGATTGGGATAGAGACTGCTTCGAGAGTCGAACCCTTGTCCCAATGAGCTGCAAGATGGAATTGAAGAGGGCGGAGGTGGAGTCTCCCTAGCTCGACGAACAGGGCCAGTGATGAAAGGGTCCCTGTGAGACTCATCCACTGTCTCACCGAGCAACTGCTCCTCTTCAGCATGCTCATGATGCACTCTAGGGCTTGGCTTATCCTGGGGGCCGATGGAAAAGCCCGAAAATCCTGACTCCGAATCTCCATTCCCAGGTACACAATGGATTGGGAGGGAATGAGTTGAGACTTTTCTATGTTGACTAATAGACCCAGCTCTCTGATTAAGTCTAAAGTCCAATTGAGATTCTCCAGACAGCGACGACTCGTGGAGGCTCTCAACAGCCAGTCGTCTAAGTAGAGGGAGGCTCTGATGTCCGATAAGTGTAGGAATTTTGCTATATTCCTCATCAGATGAGTAAAGACCATAGGAGCTGTGCTTAGGCCAAAACACAGGGCTTGGAATTGGTAGACAACCTTTCCAAAAACGAATCTCAGGAAAGGTTGGGAGTCTGGATGAATAGGAACGTGAAAGTAAGCATCTTTCAAGTCCAACGAGACCATCCAGTCCTCCTGCCTGACCGCTGCTAAGACCGACTTCGTCGTCTCCATCGTGAACGTCTGCTTGGTGACATACGCGTTGAGCGCGCTGACGTCCAGCACCGGTCTCCAACCTCCTGTCTTCTTGGCCACAAGAAAGAGACGGTTGTAGAAGCCCGGGGATTGATGGTCCCGGACTATAACCACTGCCTTCTTCTGCACAAGTAGCGACACCTCCTGGTGCAATGCTAGCCTCTTGTCCTCTTCTTTGTAGTTGGGAGAGAGGTTGATGGGTGATGTGGTCAGAGGTGGTTTGAGGCAGAATGGAATCCTGTAACCGTTCCTCAGCCAACTGACAGACTGGGCGTCTGCACCTCTCTTCTCCCATGCTCGCCAGAAGATCTTGAGTCTGGCTCCTACTGCTGTCTGGAGATGCGGAGAGTCAGTTTTTTCCTTTAGATGTCCTGGAGCCTTTCCTAGACTTGCTCCTGTAAGAGTCTGGACGGGAGCTTCCTCGGCTGGGGGCTCTACCACGAAAGGGCGGTATGAACCTCGTAGCAGGGGTATCAGCCACTGGGGAGCGATAAGTCTTGGGGACTGAGGTAGCAACCTTAGACTTACGAGCCGATGAGGCTACAAGATCGTGTGTGTCCTTTTGTATCAGGGCAGCAGACAAGTCCTTAACCAGCTCTTCGGGGAAGAGGAACTTCGAGAGCGGAGCAAAAAGGAGTTGTGACCTTTGGCAAGGTGTAATTGTGGAGGAAAGGAAGGTACACAGCTGTTCTCTTTTCTTCAAAACCCCTGATACAAACATCGACGCAAGCTCACCAGATCCATCCCTAATGGCCTTATCCATGCAGGACATTAATAGCATGGCAGAATCCTTGTCCGCAGGAGAGGTCTTCTTGCTGAGGGCCCCCAAGCACCAGTCTAGAAAGTTGAACATTTCAAATGCTCTAAACACTCCTTTCAGTAAGTGATCCAGGTCTGAGAAGGTCCAGCAAACCTTAGAGCGCCTCATTGCAGTTCTCCGAGGCGAGTCTACCAGACTTGAGAAGTCAGCCTGGGCAGAGGCAGGTACTCCCAAGCCTGGTGCTTCTCCTGTGGCATACCAAACGCTCGCTTTCGAAGTGAGCTTAGTTGGCGGAAACATGAAAGAAGTTTTGCCAAGGTGTTGCTTAGTCTGCAGCCACTCCCCTAAGATCCTTAACGCTCTCTTAGAGGACCTTGCTAGGACTAGCTTAGTATAGGAGGACTTAGCTTGTTGTATTCCCAGCGAAAACTCAGATGGCGGAGAGCGGGGAATAGCAGAGACAAAGTGGTCTGGGTAAACCTCCCTAAGCAGAGCCAAGACCTTACGAAAGTCAATAGACTGTGGAGAAGGCTTGGATTCATCCACGTCTGACGAGGGATCCAGGTGTGCCTCCTCATCATCAGACGCCTCATCACCAGAGTGTAGCGAAGAGATCGGACCAGAATGCTGAACAGCAGAGTCAGAACGAGTAGGAACAATATTAGTGGTTTCCTCTTCAAGTAACTGTTGAGGGAGAACCTGAGGCTCAGACTGCAAAGGCTGAATAAAAGACGAAGCAGAAGGAAGGCGCATGGGTGGAGGAGGCTGACTCCTAGCATGAGTGGTTGAACCCAAGGGTTGCGCTTGCTGAGCGGTTGGTGGAAGCGGAGTAGCAAGTTCCTGTTCCTGTGGTGTGAGCGGAGCGTGATGAGGTTGAGGCTGCGCAGAACAAGGTAAATGTCTCGCAAGCTGAGGCTCCTGAGGCGCAAGGCCAAGGTGTAGAGGTGCTTGCCTTGTGGAGGGTTGAGCTCGCTGCAGCGAGAGCTGAGGAGACTGACTCATGGACGGGAGAGGTTGTTGTACCTCAACCGAGAGTTGCACCACTGGTGGAGCAGCAAGGGGAGGCGGAGGAAGAGAGGAATAATCCTCCTGATCCCATAGTAAAGGTTGCCTTAAAGAAGGCGGAGGCTGAACACCACTGGGAACAGCAAACTCAGAACGTGGCTCAACATCGTACGCCTGGCAGGTGGTACTGCGATCAGGCGAAGCGAGCGCAGGCGGAGCGAGAGCAGGCGGAGGGAGTGTAGGCGGAGGCTGAGGCGCAACACTCTCAGCCCGACACTCACGCATCAAGTCCGAAAGCTGAGCTTGCATGGACTGAAGTAGATTCCACTTGGGGTCGGCAGAAACTACAGTAGGCTGAGGTAAAGCCTTACCAGTCGAGCTCTGTTGTGGCAGAACCTTACTCCTCTTGGGCGGAGTGCAGTCGACCGATGACTGCGGCGAGTCAGAGCTGAGCCAATGACTGCAACCTGGCTGAGCACTCGCGGACTGGACTCTGCGTTTAAGCGGTCTCGAGACCTGAGACCAACGTTTCTTCCCTGACAGTTGATCAGCGGACGAGAAAAAGACGGGCTCAATCGTCTGCAGGTGGGAGTGACGGTCTTTGGAAGACACGCCCGCAACCACCGAGGATACTTCTGTGCGCCTAACAAGGCCTGCCGAACCCTTATGCCCTTCGACATTGCTTCTCCCCTGGGCTTGGGAGCTTGCAAGAGGTCCCGGACTGGGAGGACGACTGGCTCGCACAGAAATATCCTCACGCACCACACTGGCACTGACACTAGCACTTGGCACTGCACTGACACTAGCACTCGTCACAGCACTGGCACTAATTCCACCCACTGCACTCTTGACCTTAAGTTCCTTGACTTCGGCCATCAGAGACTTATGATCACTTACCACTGACTCTACTTTATCGCCTAAGGCCTGAATAGCACGCAAAACAACAGACATATCAGGCGGAGGGCAAACAGTAGGTTCGGGGGTAGCCACTACAGGGGTAGGAAAAGGTAGGGGATCATGAGGTGAGGAAAAAAGTGAAGAGTGAGAAGAACTCCTCCTAACTCTACCTCTCTCTAACTTAGTTGAATATTTCAAAAGACGGACAAATTCAAGTTCCGAAAGTCCGGCGCATTCCTCACATCGATTTTCTAACTGACAGGGCCTGTCCCTACAGTCAGAACAAGCGGTGTGAGGATCTACCGAGGCCTTCGGAATACGCCTATTGCAAAACCTACATCGTCTATGGGAGGGGGCTTGCGAAATGTCAGACATCTTGAATCCAAAGAGTTAGCCAAAAGGGGGTTCCAAAATCAAGCAAAAGATCGTTAACCGTTAATCAGGACTATATAAAAGCTATCTAGCTAATATAAGAAGGTTTCCAGTAATGCGACAGCTGAAATCTGAGAGAATACTTCACCAATTAGCCGTGAAACAACTCGAAGATCATAAGCGTATCCCAGAACGTCTTGCCGGAAGCACGACAGAGGAATAATTGAGGAGGTGTCAACAAGAAGTACTTGAGTACCTGGCCACAGGTGGCGCTGGTAAGTACACCCCCTTCTAGTATTGTGATAGCTGGCGTATCCCTCCATAGAATTCTGTCGGGCAACGGAGTTGACAGCTACATGATTATCGGGTAAGTTTAATATTGAAAATTGGATCATACTGGATTTATGAATTTGGACAATCTAGTCTAGTGCCTAAGTGTAACTGGCACGAAACCATCGCGGTTACATGAGTTAAAAGGGGTTTAGAGAGCAAGATGGAAGAAAGAAAGAAGGGACAGAGGTAATATAGAAGGATATAATACAACTGCAGATAGGAGCAGAAACTGCAAAGACCTTTAATTCATGGTTACAGCTCTACCCCTCTACTTGGTCAATGAATCTTAAGCATTAAAATAAATTTTATTTTTAAAATTTTGTTTATTTCAATAAGTATTAACGAACATTCAATATGCAGATTCATACTAGAAGGTATGTAGTGGCAAATAATAACGATAATCATAGAAATGCTCACTACAATAAGAGATAACAAAAATACTCCGCAAGATTCTTATAACAATTTAAATCCTCATATGACTTATCCCAAAGTTATCTATGGTTCGAAAAGGCCTCGTAACTTCTCTAATTCCATTAAAACTCTGAGAAGACTTGTAAAGGTGAAGACTCCCTTTACCTTAAGAGTATTATCCCCACCAAAAGGATTGTCACCAACCAGAACCAACTGAAGGTAAATCATAAGAACTTCTATACAGATGTCAAGGCACTAACCTAACCAGCCAAAGTTACCTTAATTCGCCCTCCTTAACTCTGCAGTCTAACAGGAGTGAACCTTAAAAAAACAAAAAAGTGAATAAGGAGATTACTTTCTCAAAATAAAATGTCCCCTGATGCAACAAGGAGACTTAACAAACAACATGAGTTATATCAGTTATATTAAATTGAAAACTTTCAAGTAAGTGAAAAGCAAAGACCAAATTATGCCTTCCTTGGCTTGCACATCAATCCTGTTACAGGTTGAGTGTCTGATATCCTCCACAAATTTGAGGATGTTCATTCTTTTCTCACAGGGAAAAGCCTTAAATGGAACTGAGAAAATCATCACCCTAAATACGTATTCAATAAATCTACGAGACAATACACTTCATGTTTAAAAAGAAACTTAGGAGGTAGATAAAGAATAATCTACTTTGCCCTAACAACTCCTAGAAGACATTTTGCCAGAACTAGCCAGTTTTCCACTAAAAGAAAAACATGATGATGTAGCCATTTGAGGACTGAGGCCATGACAAAATCTTAGCAGAGACGTGGTGACACTTAACAAAGGAACATCTACTGTGTACTATGAAGTCTTGCCCCTAAACACAAAACCTTATGTCTTGACTCTCGATGTATTGTGATATGAAGATGAGTATCTGAAAGATATATCGAAAATGGAATGGAAACTAGAACAGACAAGGATGTCTCTATGGAGCAGCTTGTAACTCAAAAGAACTTGTTCAGTTTAGTCACATCCAAAACTGGGTTCCATTCTCCAGATAACTTGGGAACTACAACAAACCTGTCATAAAATCCTTGAAATAGTTTTTGATGAGCGTGTTTATAAGACTTTTTACTTCTCAAAGTTCTAGCCTAACTGTGGGTTGTGGGAGTAAGCTGGAAAGGCTATAGGAGAATTCACTATGGGAGGAATCTGCTTGAAAGACATCCTATAGCCCTCCTTACCCACCTAAAGAATCCATGGTTCCACATTTGAAAAACATAGAATCACACTACCACAAGTCTAATAAAGGAACAAAAAATCCTATAACAAAAAAAGTAAAAAACACAACTTATCAGCTCATCGCTTGACAAAACAAGGAGTTTTTCTAGCATGGAAGTCCCAAGTGGCCATATATTGTGGTAGTGGTATTAAACTATGGGATAGCTTGTCATACAAATCTACTACTAGTCCTCCAATTTTTTAGCTTGTCAACCAAAACTTCACTTTCAAAGCTTATATTGTAATCAATGTTGGGTAAGACATTGAAATATTTTTTTTTTAAATAACAATGGTAATCTTAGTTTTTTTATATATTTATTCTTTGGAGAAAAAGACGTGCAATTAATGAAGACAAGTTACTAATAAAAAAAAAAGACTACAAAAGGAATGCGGTATTGCATAGAATTTACTCACTGAAGAAATTCTTCCCTTTTGTGATCATGAAGAAGGAGGACATTACTTAAATTATCATGAATTTTGAGAAAGTCATGACTGAAGATCTGATGTTTGGCAAGATCTGCCAAGCGAGGTCTTTGACTCCAGTCTTTATTTAAGCCTTTCTCATTTATGACATTCAAAAAGTCTTCTGCTCCAGCTATTTCTGTCAAAGTCAAAGAAAGTGCATTACTATTCCTAACAAGTAAAATATCTAAGAGAACAAAAGATTATTACATATCATGCATTGCATATATAAAAATTCCTGTTAATAAAAAAAAAATGTATAAAAAGTAACATATAGTGAGAAAACTCCTTGAATCACATATCAGAAAACTGTAAACAGGTACTGTAAGGTAACACGGTAAAGGCGTTTATTCTCAAAATAATCCTATACAATGATGAAGCTGAATGCATTATCTAAAGCCAAATGTGAGGAGAGCATTTTCATGTAATGATTTATTCAATGTCAAAGAATATGCAAGATTTGTACTTATGAATTTGGGCTACATAGCCCAGCCATGAGGCCTGTGAGCCTATTCAGCACCTAAGTGTAACCGAGGGAAAACCTGTCTGTTGAACCATAAAAGCGAATTCTTAAGAGGTTAGACAGCAAGAAGGAAGAAAGGGAGAAGTAAGAAGAGGTGAAATAAAATATAGAGTAAAGCGACAGCAGCCAGGGGCCAAAGGAACACTGCAAGACCCTAAGTAATGTCTACAGTGCAGCTCATAATAGCAAGGTCCTTTTACGAAGGAGAATGCAAGGACAAAACTATGATAGCCCCACCTGTGATGATGTCTGGTGACAAAATCTCCTTTACTAGGCATGAGAAGGCATAAGAATCTCTTGCATGTTGGTATGAAGGGGATATTCTAGACTTATCATCAGGTGGAACAGACTTTTCATGGCAGTAGCTGTTTATATGCTCAATGTGATCCCGAGTTAGCTCTCCAAAGCTGCAACAAAAATCAAATAAATTCATAACACTAAGTAGTACAGTGTGGCGATTTCATTATAATAATCCCAGCTATAAACAATTAATGATTTGATAAACATAAAAAGTTTCTAAATGCTGCCGTTAACTTTTACTACACTACTTCCAGAGTTTAAAGGAAACTGAGCTAGAGATATTAAGAAGAGATAGTTAATGAATTTTTCCACTTAAATACTTCAAAGAATTTTAGCATTCTATAAAAACAAAAGTATACATGCATTCATACAACGCAGTGTAAATATATGACTTGACCAGCAATTCAGTGTGCAAAAATAAAATTTCCATTTCAAGTAAAACATTATATACTTCAGTACTGTACAGTATTACTATTATTATCATCATTAGCTAAGCTACAGCCATAGTTGGAAAAGCAAGTTGCTATAAGCCCAAGGGCTCCAACAGGGAAAAGTATTCAGTACAGTACTTGTCTTTGCTTTTCAGCCACCTCTTACACACTATGACCATTACATAGCAGTTTGAAAAGCAATGCAATTCTTATTAAACCATACAAAAATACCTGCATGAATACTCAAGACCCCATAGTTTCCATGCTCCATCAGAGGTAACAAAAATTCCAGACGAACTGACATTGTTGTGACTAACGCCCGCCTGAAAAGAAAAGATAACACCCTAATAAGATCGTTTTATAAAAATATAATTTTAATGATAGAATTTTTTTCTATACTGTACTTACCTCATGTTCACACTTCTCTTTTCTTGAACTTGACATATATTGTTGTTAGCCCAAAAAAGTAACTGTATCAAAACGACAGCTGAGGACTATTGGTAAGGCTCGGTGTGGCTAACTACACCTGCTGTTTTCTGTCTTCAAAGTTGAAACTATATCCTATGCTCTTAACATTATTAGTCAGTGGGGAGAAGGGTGGGAATGCAAATGAACATCAGATGAGTAGAGAAATTACAAATTTCTTCATTCAAATTCCATTTATTTCTATGAACCTCCCCTGATGTTCATATTGCTGACTCACATATTCTGATGGCGGTGGGTCATGAAAGAAAGATAAGAAATTGAAAGTCTTCAAACAATACTCATATATAACCGAACTCAACTCTTAAATCTAGTGCCTTGGTACTAAACCATCATAGTTAAGGTTATAACTTAATGCTCCCAACTTTGTTTCTAAATACAATCTCATAATCTATCACAATACATATCATTATACTCTACCTAACACTTCATATTCCAAAACAGAACAAAACAAAATTAAGACTAATTAAAATCACCCACAAATAAAACTAAAAGAAACTTAAACTTTTATTATAAATCACATTCCCAGCAGGTGCAATAGCACCTGAAGCCTAAGCATCATGATAAAGAGAACCAGGATTCTTTCTGATAACGTTTAGTGAACACTGATTTGGTACACCACTGAGCTGCTTCACCCATCCTCTACCTTGGTTGGTGCTCGTGGCTGGTATCTCGCTCTATCTCTGGCCGGGACTTGTGAGGTGGCAGAAGAGGAAGTATAGCTTAAATGACTCGGGTTTGTATAGCTAGGAAAAATACAAATTACATTAAAATCCTTTGTCTTTTCCTATGCGGATACAAACCATTGTCATTTAATTGGGGGTCTTGGTTTTCCTTAGGAAGTTCCTCTTGAAGAAGGAACTCCCCCAAGTGAACAGGGCATCTGTCTGGCCCTTAATTTAGAATGGCCATGACTGGTCCTGATAAAGGGTAAGGACATAGCATTCTAGCTCCGATTGAGTTATGAATAGATAAGTGTGTCTTGGCTCGACAAGAAAGGTTTTAATAGTGTAGAACAGCCAGCAGTATAAGAGTGAAATATTAGTTTTAAACAAAACATCACTACCCATTGTCATATACTGTTTATTCAATTAAGATTTCTATTGTGTGTTGGGGGATCTAAATAGAATGTAGGTGTACAATGACCATATATAGTGTACCACTGGTCAGTACTTGCTCAATGTTATGCCCATAAATGGGCATGTGTGCTGAATTTGTAAGCCAAGCAGAATTTGGTGATGGGGTAAATAGACATGACTTTAAAAGGGAAATTGGACAGTTTTCAGTTGGAGGTCGAACTGTTAACATATATAGTAGTTTGCCTAGTTTTGGAAGGCATCTTGCCAGAGGGCCTTGGGGTCCGGGACTGGGGAGCAGTACAGCGGAAGCTTGAAATTCAAGGCTGTCGCGAACAGATCCACCGTCGAGGAACCCCACAAAGTCAGGAGTTTGTTGGCTACTAGAGGATCCAAAGACTACTCGGTACTCACTATCTGTGATGCTCTACTCAGACTGTCAGAGAGCACATTCCGTTTGCCCGGAATGAAGCGAGCCGATAGTGGAAACGACTGGACTTCGGTCCATCTCAGTATCTTTACTGCAAGATGGGATAGCTGTTGTGAAAAGGTACCTCCCTGCTTGTTGATGTAAGCCACTACCATGGTGTTGTCGCTCCTCACCACCACGGAGTGACCCGCCAGGTACTGTTGGAACTGTTGAAGTGCCAGATATACGGCCTTCATCTCTAGCAGGTTTTATGTGGAGGCACTTTTCTGATTCTGACCATAGACCTGAGGTCCTGTGGTTCAGAACGTGAGCCCCACAACCCTTCTTTTGAGGCGTCCGAAAACAGCACCAAATCCGGGGGGAGGACGAGAAGATCCACTCCCTTTCAGAGGTTTCCCCGTCACCCACCACTGAAGGTCCGTCCGTTCTGCAGGACCCATAGGGACCAAAACGTCCGGGGAATCGTGACCTTGATTCCACCGGTACTTGGGCCGCCATTGCAGGGACTCATCCTGAGGCGCCCATTTGGAACTAGACCGGCCAGGGAGGAAAGGTGACCGAGAAGACGTAACCACGATTTGGTTGGGAGTTCTTCTCGACCAAGGAAAGGATCTGCGACCCTCCTCAGCCTTGCTATCCTGTCGTCTGATGGAAAGGCTTTGTGGAGCTTGATGTCCAAGATCATGCCTAGATATACCAGTCGTTGAGAGGGAAGCAGAGAAGACTTCTCGAGAATTACCATGATCCCTAGATCTTGGCAAAGTCCCAGAAGCTTGTCCCGGTGTCGAAGAAGAGTCGACTCCGAGTCTGCCAGGATCAGCAAGTCGTCCAGATAGCGGAGGAGACGGATGCCAATCCTGTGTGCCCACGAAGAGATCAGGTTGAACACTCTGGTGAATACCTGAGGTGCTGTGGAAAGACCAAAACACAGCACCTTGAAGTGATAGATCTTGTTGTCTAGGCTGAATCTTAAGTACTTCCTAGAAGACGGATGGATTGGGATCTGGAAGTACGCGTCCTTCAGATCCAGTGTACGCATGAAGTCTTGTGGTTTCACTGCAAGTCTAACCGTGTCTGCTGTTTCCATGTTGAACGGAGTTTGTTTGACAAACCTGTTCAGAGCTGAGAGGTCGATGACTGGTCTACAGCCTCCCGACGCCTTCTTTACAAGAAAGAGTCAACTGAAGAGGCCTGGGAAACCGTCGACGACCTCTTGGAGAGCATCCTTCTTTAGCATGGTCTCGACTTCTGTCCGTAGGGCTAGCCCCTTTCCCGATCCCATGGCATAGAAGCTCAACGACACTGGATTCACTGTCAGGGGAGGTAGAGATGTTGTGAATGGGACGCGGAATCCCTGACAGATTACAGAAATCGTCCAGGAGTCGGCCCCGGGTTGCTGCCACCCGAATGCGCAACTTTGTAGGCATCGCCCCACTGGGTGACATACAGGGGGATTGCCAATCCTAGCGTTTGCGGCCTTGGCCACTGCCTCTAGGATTCTTGCCTCCCCTGGAGGACTTTTTGCCCTTCTTGTCTTTGACAGGAAAGGGCTGCTGTTTGGATACCGTCGTCTTTGCTGCCACTGCCAGTTTCGTCGTCTTGGATGGGTGAGGTTGTTGAGGTGCTGGAGGTTTGCAGGGCTTCGTTGTGAGAGCCCTTTGGAGGTGAGAGACCTGATTGGATTTCCTCCACCTCTCAGCTGCCTGTTCCACGTCGTTTCAAGATCGAATTGGCCCACAAGTTCGAGGCTTGGTGGGCCAGAAACTCAATGGTGCGGGTGCCCGAAAGGAGGAAGGTCTCCAGTGCCTTCCTGGTGCTTTCTTTGGACAGATCCTCGGATCACAACAGGATGCCAAGAGACCCCAACCAGACGTCCAATCACGAAGTAGTCTGCATGGCACACTTCGCGACCTTCTCCTGGCTTAGGATCTCTGACGCCGAGAAAGTTACTTGCCGGCTAGAGACTCTCTCAAGAGGGACTCCCTTGGTAAGCTCTTCCACAGAGTGGTGCAACGTAAGAGCTAAGCTAGACTCCTCCATGATCTCAAAATACCTCCCTGGTGGAGGTGGGAGGAGCTTGTTGCCATCAGTGGAACGGCTGGAGGAGGCGAGCTCGGAGAGCTGGCCCTCAACCTTATCCCTGGCACTCTTTGCCCCCTTAGGACCAGGGCAAAGCCGCACTGGCCTTAGCGGGTTTCCGAGTGCCAAAGACTCGGTCCAGGAACATGTCCTTGCCCTCACGAGGAGGAACCTCAGGGTCCTTGAACCCGTTGAGATGCCTCATCAGAGTCAAGACCTGCTGGAAGGCATGCTCTGACTCTTGCTGTTCTCCTCCTGGAGAACTGGCAGCAAAGTCTCCCATCCCCAAAGGCTCTACTTGGGGACACTCTTAGAGTCCTTCGGTTCCCTCCTAGGAGGAATACAGGACTCCAACAATGAAGTCTGAGGGCTCTTCTCCGCCCCAACACGGGACGATTCTCCTGCTCGAGGTGGGGTTTCTCCCATTGGTGCGGTGAGAGAAGGCCTCACCTCAGCAGAGGGAGCGCGCTGGCGCTCGCGCGATGGGAAATACTCAGGGGTCGCGAGCGAGACCTTTGAAAACACTCACGCGCGGGACTTCATAGGGTGTGCAGAAATCAGATTGACGAGCAGGAACAGAATGAAGAGCCCGTGTGGGCGAGACTACATAGGGTGTGCAGAAATCAGATTGACGAGCAGGAACAGAATGAAGAGCCCGTGCGGACCAGAATGATGGGGCGCGCGCGTACGAGATTGTTGGCGCTTGGAGATCGTAGGCCCTTGAGCGCGAAAGAAGATCGACAACGCTTAAAGATCGTCGGCGCTTGTGCGCGCAAGAAGATCGTCATGCTTGCGCGCATAAGAAGATCGTCGGCACAGGGAACCATCGGAGGCTGCGCGCGGACGATCGTTGGAGCTTACGTGCGTAGGAAGATTGTTAGCGCTAGCGCACCAAAGAAGATCCTCTGCCAAGAAGATCGTCGGCGCTTGCGCGCGTAAGAAGATCAACGGCGCTTGCGCGCGTAAGAAGATTGTCAGCGCTTGCGCGCGTAAGAAGATTGTCAGCGCTCGCTCGCGAAAGATCCTCGGCGCTTGCGCACGTAAGAAGATTGTCGGCGAGCATGTGCGCGCTAGTATGAAGGGACAGCTGACAAGACGATCAGCACTGGAAGTTCTGCTTGATACTCCGAGGAAGAGTCTCTATGAGAGACCTCTCCCACGAACAGGAGAGGTGCCTTTCGTAGAAGAGACTAGGAGACACTCGCAGGCTGAAGTACTGGTGAGTGCCTGTGCGCTAACTCATGAATAGTCCCTGGAACAGGGTTTCTCTGGATGGAAGTCTCAGGAATAGCAGGAACAGTAGGCGAGCTCTAGGAAAAACGTTGTCGCACAGGGGATACCTGGAGCTTAAGGGACTTACAGTGTGAGAAAGCCCCTTAACCCCAAAGGGACCGGTGCCCGTTGGACAACGGGGTGCGTGGGTGCCCACAGCGTCAGCAGCCAGGAACGGAGACGGCAGGTCAGCAGGTCTAGGAGAAGGCGAACAATTCTGCGGAGAGGTCCCGAACAGCAAGCTGGTCTAAACAGGAACAATCCACCGAAGAGGAGTCTCTATGAGTGGCCTCTCTCACGAACGAGAAAGGTGAACACTTCGTAGAAGAGACTTGAAGACATTGGTGATGGCGCCCCTTAGGGCCGTTGGATCAGCAAGCTGGCCTATAAGGAGCAATCCTCCGAAGAGGAGTCCTTATGAGTGACCTCCCTCGCGAACGAGAGAGGTCACAAGACTGATCCTGCAGCTGCTCAGCCCCTTGAGCATAGCTGCAGGTGTGACCGCTCAGCCCTAAGAGCATAGCCACCTGAAGTTCCATGCGCCCGGCCTTGCAACCGCTCAGCTCTTTGAGCATGGTTACAAGTGCGGTCGCTCAGCATCAAGAGCATAAGCCCCTGAGGACCAGGAAAACCCATCCAGGAATATTTAAGGTATGAGAAGTTCCCCCCTCTGCAGGGGAAAAATCTCACGCCTGGGAAGGGAACCTACCTCAGAAGGGAAGTTACCTACCTCTGGAGGCAAACCTCCTTAGAGTTCTAAGAAGAACTAAAGAGCTGACAGTTGTTACGGGAGAACTTCTAAGAGAAGGGATCGCGCCCGTGACGATGTCCTAGAGAGACGGCAGCAACAGCAGACTCCCCAGGCACAAACAGGACAGCTCTGCTTCGTTGGCACACTTTAGGCAATGAAGAAAAACTGCATCATTAACTGGGAAAATAAAATAAATAATTAGTTAACAGAAATTCCCCCGGGAAAAACTCCGAAGAGAAACCCCGAGGGAATAAAAAACATAAGAATTACAAAATAAGTATGCACCCTCCTCCCCCACTGACATTCACAGGAGAAGGGGGAGGGCGGAGAACTGTAACAAAAACAGAATTATAATTATGTAATTCATCTAAGAATGTTCACAAATATTAAGAACCACTGACCCCAGAAGGGAAGTGTTCTCCACAGAAGTTAAAAAATACAATTAGATTTCATTAAAATAATTGAGACAAATAAACGGAATAGCAACCCAACCCGCACGGGAAAGAAGCTTCTGTAATAGTAGTAGTAGTAAAGGGTGAACGACCTCGAGTAGAGAGAGAGACCGAAGTCAATCTAAACTCCTACATTCCCTTCGCTGAGAATCCAAGTTCCCCGTAGGAAAGGAGGAACAGCGAAGAAAACAGAAGAATGAAGAAAGTCCAGCGATGACGATTGCCCACGGCGGCCGAATTATCGGGAGCCAAAGGAACGACCGAAGGACCAAGGGAGAGGCCGCACCCCATGACGTGAAACCGTGATGGCCTAGTACTACGCCGGTGACGTTGTCGTACACTACACACACAGCACAAACACTGAAAAGGAAACTTACTATATTTCTATACACAAATATATACATAAACACAAAGAATGTTTATATATATATTAAGTATAAGAAAAAGTAAGTAAAAAACAAAAAGCATTAATGGCTGTCAAAAGCGAGGATGGGAGCAGACACGTCTGCTCATCACCCGAGCCAAAAGTAAAGTGAACTAGTTCACCGGTGTGGGATGGGGGAGGGGTAGCTAGCTACCCCAACCCTACCCCCCTCGCTAACTAGCGAGGGGGTAGTAAACCCTCGTTAAAATTCTAATGGCTCGTCATTTCAGCTACGCCGAAAGTAATACCCTAATTAAATAGTGTGGTTTGTATTTCGGTTACGGAACAAATCAAAATTTCATATACTGTACTTATTGAAAATTAGTAACAAAATAGTATAGTAAGCACTGTACTATAGTATACTTATATATAATAGACATGTACTGTACAGTATATATTTAAATAACATTACAGGTATAAATAAAAATTATATACTGTACTGTAAAGGAAAAATGTTATTTTCATTAGTAAAATAAATTTTTGAATATACTTACCCGATGATCATGTAGCTGTCAACTCTGTTGCCCGACAGAAATCTACGGTCGGGATACGCCAGCGATCGCTATACAGGTGGGGGTGTACACAACAGCGCCATCTGTGAGTAGGTACTCAAGTACTTCTTGTCAACAAGAACTCAATTTTCTCCTCGGTCCACTGGTTCTCTATGGGGAGGAAGGGCGGGTCCTTAAATTCATGATCATCGGGTAAGTATATTCAAAAATTTATTTTACTAATGAAAATAACATTTTTCAATATTAATCTTACCCGATGATCATGTAGCTGATTCACACCCAGGGTGGTGGGTGGAGACCAGCATACATGTTAACAAAGAAGCTAAGTATCCCGTATCTTATTTTAGCCGTTATTCAAAATAACAAACATAAAATAAATAAGTACCTGGTAAGGAGGTCGACTTGAACCATTACTCTGCCTTTTTAAGTACGTCTTCCTTACTGAGCCTAGCGATCCTCTTAGGATGCTGAGCGACTCCTAGGTGCTGAAGTATTAAGGGCTGCAACCCATACTAAAGGACCTCATCACAACCTCTAATCTAGGCGCTTCTCAAGAAAGAATTTGACCACCCGCCAAATCAACCAGGATGCGGAAGGCTTCTTAGCCTTCCGGACAACCCAGAAATATTTCAAGAGAAAGATTAAAAAGGTTCTGGAATTAGGGAATTGTAGTGGTGGAGCCCCCACCACTACTGCACTCGTTGCTACGAATGGTCCCAGAGTGTAGCAGTTCTCGTAAAGAGACTGGACATTCTTAAGATAAAAGACGCGAACACTGATTAGCTTTTCCAAAAGGTTGCGTCGAAAATATTTTGCAGAGATCTATTTTATTAAAAGGTCACGGAAGTTGTGATAGCTCTAACTTCGTGTGTCCTTACCTTCAGCCAAGCTTGGTCTTCCTCATTAAGAAGGGAATGAGCTTCTCGTATTAGCAGTCTGAAAATAATAGGATAAAGAATTCTCTGACATAGGCAAAGATGAATTCTTAACTGAACACCATAAAGCTTCAGACGGGCCTCATAAAGGTTTTTAAAATAGAACTTAAGAGCTCTACAGGACATAATACTCTTTCTAGTTCATTTCCAACCATATCGATAAGTTTGGAATAACGAACGATATTGGTCAAGGCCGAGAAGGCAGCTCGTGTTTGGCTAGAAAACCAAGATGTAGAACATGTAGCCGTTTCGGATGAAAATCCGATGTTCTTGCTGAAGGCATGAATCTCACTGACTCTTTTAGCTGGTAAAGCCTATCAGGAAAAGAGTCTTAAAGGGGAGATCTTTCAGGGAGGCTGATTGAAGTGGTTCGAACCTGTCTAACATAAGGAATCTTAGAACCACGTCTAAATTCCAACCAGGTGTAACCAAACGACGCTCCTTCGTGGTCTCAAAAGATTTAAGGAGGTCCTGTAGATCTTTATTGTTAAAAAGATCTAAGCCTCTGTGACGGAAGACTGATGCCAACATGCTTCTGTAACTCTTGAAAGTGGGAGCTGAAAGAGATCGCTCTTTTCTCAGATATAAGAGGAAGTCAGCTATTTGAGTTACAGAGGTACTGGTCGAGGATACGGATACTGACTTGCACCAGTTTAGGAAGATTCCCCACTTCGATTGGTAGACCCTAAGGGTGGATGTTCTCCTTGCTCTAACAATCGCTCTGGTTGCCTCCTTCGAAAAACCTCTAGTTCTCGAGAGTCTTTCGATACTCTGAAGGCAGTGAGACGAAGAGCGTGGAGGCCTTGGAGTACCTTCTTACGCGTGGCAGACGTAGCAGGTCCACCCTTAGGGGAAGAGTTCTGGGAACGTCTACTAGCCATTGAAGTACCTCGGTAAGTTATTCTCTCGCGGGCCAGAGGGAAGCAACTAGTGTCCCAACGTGAGAGGCGAACTTCTGCAGTACCTTGTTGACAAACTAGAACGGAGGGAATGCATATAGATCTAGATGAGACTAATCTAGTAGAAAGGCATCTAAAAGAACCACTGCTGGGTCTGTTGAGAGCCTCTTGGACATCGAGGTTGCGAAGAGATCTATGGTTGGATGGCCCCAGGTGACCCAAAGTCTCTTGCATACATCTCTGTGGAGGGTCCAATATGTTGGAATTATTGTCCCTTCCTACTGAGACAAACTGCTAAGACATTCAAGTTGCCTTGGAAGAAATTTGTTACTAGTGAAAAGTCTAGACCTGTTGAATAGGAGAGGAGGTCACTAGCGAACTCGCACCATGTCAGAGAGTAGGTCCCTCCTTGCTAGGAGATGAACATCAAAGCAGGGAGTTGTCCGTGTTGACCTCCATTACTTTGTCTTGAAGGAGAGACCTGAAGCTTTTCCAGGTCAGACTTACTGCCAGAAGCTTCTTGCAGTTAAAATGCATTGTCCTTTGACGCGAGTTCCATAATCCCGTGCATTCCCTACCGCCTAAGGTCGCACCCCAGCCCGTCCGATGCGTCTGAGAAGAGAACGTGGTTGGGAGTCTGAACAGTCAGGGGAAGACCCTATAAAAGGTTGATAAAGTCCTTTCCTCAGGTTAGACCAGACTTATCTTCCGGAAACCGGGATCGAGACCGCTTCTAGCGTCTTGTCCTTTTCCAGTGAAGAGCTAGATGAAACCGAAGAGGACGGAGGTGTAGTCTTCCAAGTGACACCAAATGCACCACGGATGACAGTGTCCTAACCAGACTCATCCACAGCCTGACAGGGCCGTATTCCTTCTTCAGCATCTTCTGGATGGATAGCAGGGCTGGGGATTGATCTTCTTGTTCAGCCATGTCCTCATCAGAGGGTTCCTCATCCGAAACTGATGAGGAAACGGCAACGGAGTGGGCAACGTCTGACTCGCTGAATCCGGTCGCACTGGTGGATGCGTGACGGAGCCGGACACAAGATCATGGTACTGTTGCACAGTCTGTGAACTGTCAACCATGGGGAAGCGAGGAAGTACAGCGACAACCCGAAACTGTCTAGACTGTCTGGGTAGTACAGACAACCCCTTATCGGGTTGCTGAGGTTGCCGCACTGCGTCACAACAAGTCACCTCTGCTGGTTGTTGAACGTCTTCCCAGTGACACACTGAACGTCCACAACCACCTCCGAGAGTAGCATAACATCAACGTGCGACTGGCAACCCACACTGGGTCGCACCGGTGGAGGAACCATCTCAACTGGCGGACGTGAGTAGGATACCTCAGCGTCAACAGGGCGTACAACCAACCGGTAGGAAGGTCGTTGGCAAGAAGGGTCTTCTCCGTAAAAAATCCTCTATCAAGGACTAAGCTTGGACTGCATGTCTTGCAACAAAGCCCAAGGTCTATGGGAGCAGGTGTGGCAACAGACGGGGTTAGCGACTGAAGCGGAACCATTTACCCTCCCTGGAAGCATGTTATGCTTAAATAAAAGTCCATAGGAGGCTAAGCAGCTTAAGGCTCCTCTCCAAATGACAGAGTCCTCAAGGGAATATCAGAAGGAGGGAGAACAGCACTTTCTCATCTACAGGAACCATATCCGAGAAAAGCTAGGTTCTCTCAGTGAGGGTTTCACTGGTGCAAAAGCAGCAGACCAGAAGGCAACGTTATGAAACTGCTTGACAGTCTGTGAACTGTCAAAAACTGAACTGTCAACCACAACAGGAGCGTGAGGACATACAGCACTGGTGTATAAGTAGCAGACCAGAAGGCAACGTCATGTAACTGTATGACAGTCTGTGAGTTGGCAACAACCAAAGTTGTGTGGGGAAGCCTCAACTCCTGACTGACTAGTTGCTGCTGGCGAGTGGCGGTAACCACAGTGTGTTGCGGAGGCTGACACACCGTGTCAAAACACGGCAGCTTGTGGTAGCTCACGCACGGCAACGGAGTGCTCTGTGCGTGGGAGTCATCATACATCTGGCAGGGTTGACTGTGCATGGGTGGAGGAGCTCTCACAACAAGAGTGTGAGAGCAGGAAGCCATGCCGGGCGCACAACCGTGGGAGGTGTAGGCCCACGGGTGCATCGTCAACCTTCTCCGCAGTCGGAGTGTGGGAGCTGGCAACAACAAAAGCAGAGTGCTGGTGCGTGGGAGGGGCTGCGGTGGGTTGAGGAGCATGCGGTATGGTATGCGGAGCATGCTGTAAGGTATGCGGCTCATGCTGCATGGTATGCGGAGCATGCTGTAAGGTATGCAGAGCATGCTGCATGGGCTGCGGAGAATGCCGCATAGTGCTGGAACCCGGCAGCTCTACAGAACCTTCCCACTGCTGATGCGGTAGCTCACGCATGTTAGCAGATGGTGCTACAAGAACATGCGTCTGGCAGGGTGGACTGCGCATCGGTGGTGGAGCTCTCACAGGTGGAGGGTGGGAGCAGGCAGCCGCAGTATCTGCTGAGCGCACAACCTCGGCGGGTTGTAGGTTAACAGGTGCATTGTCAACCTTCCAGCACGATACTCCTGCATGAAGGAGCAAGCTGAGACTGTATAGTCTGCAGCATGGACCACTAGGGTCTATGAAAGACAACAACAAAAGAAGCTACTGTCCGTTGTGACTGAGGGTCTAAAACAGCTGGTGCGGCAACAGACGGAGTTACTGCCTGTTGCGGTACCACCTTGCCTCTCTTGGGAGGTGTGCAGTTGTCGTACTGCAGCGAGTCCGAACTGACCCAGTGGCTACACCTAGGCCGTTGGACTTGCGCGGAAGGGACCGACTTGCACTTAAAAGCTGCAAGATTTGGTCCATGGTTTCTGCGAGAAACCTCTTCCGCAGACGAGGAATAAATGGGCTCTCTCGTCTTTGTGTGGGTGGGGTGATCACGTCGGCAACGTGTGTAGATACACCCGAAACCACGGAGGGAAACGTCTGTTCGTCGATCAAGGCCTGTGGAACCCATAAGTCCTTCGACATTACTTCTCCCCTGGGCTTGGGAGCTTGTAAGAGGTATCGGACTAGGTGAACAACTGGCACGAACAGACGAACCCTCGAACGCAACACTGTAACACTTTGCGCATATCACTTTATCACTTTTGATTTTCTGTTTGCACTTATTTCACTGAACTCGAAACTTTAAGTGGTTTGTACCTGAAACACGCAATCCTATCCTTCATTAAAAGGTAGTAATTGCGAAAACAGTATTACAATGTAACAGAAAAACATAATGAAAGATAAAGAATTCAGTGGCTGGAAAAGAGACTAAACACTAGATCAAATAAACTACGTTTAAAATCTCTCACCGCATAAAGCCTGGGAACAAGAATAAAACTCTAGAAACGTTTTACCTTCTTCCCCTATAGCGACTAGGGAGAAGAGCAAAAAACGAGAACAACGTTACCCGCTTGAACGAAACGTTTATCCTCCTCTCTCTCCCTCCGTCTCTATCTCTCTCTCTCTCTCTCTTGACTTAGAACCTGAGAGATGAGCCCAATTATATATATTGTTAAAACATATTATTTGTTAAAGGAAAAAAACTGAAAGGTTTCCCAAATAAAAAGTTCCTTTATTAGAATTAAAACCATTTAAGCTAAGAAAGAATGAACGAAACGCTAGAATCGGTTTACTCTTACTGCAACGTGAAACCGTGAAATACTCTCTCTCTATCGTAACGATAGAGCGCAAGTTGAACGTTCTGAACGTCAACTGCGGAGACTAAACAAAACGTTAGTTCAACTTTGAAAACAGTACGAGACTATCAAAGAAATTCTTTCAAAAACATTAAAATTAAAATAGCATAAATTCTTAACAGGAAAAACGATATGACGGGCTCAATGTTAATTAACTTCGGTTCCAAGTAAGGACCGCCTACTATTAGGAAAGGTCGCATATAAACAAACATAAAAATTAATTTTTATAAGTTTATAATAAATGGAAAGTTAATCGAAGAGGCCTATAAATGGCGGAGAGATATAAAATAAATCTATAACTTTGTAAAGCAAAATTACCAAAAACCTAAACACACTTCCGTCTAAGGGAAGGGTGGGTCATAAAAAGCGAAAGAGAGTCTATACTCTCTTCGACACCAACACTTCCGTCTAAGGGAAGGGTCGGCCATTTAAAAGTGAAAGAGAGTCCATACTCTCTTCGTCACCATAAAAAATCTATCCAAAACGAGTTCAAGTTTTGAAATGAAGATAAAACCCCTGCATAGCGAAAGCTCAAAAACTGGAATAGTGTACTTCACCAAAAAGTTGTGAAAACAAATCCAGTTAGGGACGGCGTATTAGTAGGTCTAGCCGGAGGCACGACAGAGGAAAAATTGAGTTCTTGTTGACAAGAAGTACTTGAGTACCTACTCACAGATGGCACTGTTGTGTACACCCCCACCTGTATAGCGATCGCTGGCGTATCCCGACCGTAGATTTCTGTCGGGCAACAGAGTTGACAGCTACATGATCATCGGGTAAGATTAATATTGAAAAATTGAATTTTATTTACCTTTGGAGTGACATGACTTGAGCTGGTAGTAGGTGGAGGCAGATGGGGGAGGAGACGGCAGATGTAAAAACGTATCAATGGTAATTATGTTATGTACACTTAATAATAATTTTATTCTTACTATTAAACACTTAAAATTAAAAACACTTTTTTTATTATTTTTGTCTTTTGAAATTTTTTTAGAACTTAAAAAATTACTCTTATTTAGCTTTTTTAATAGAATCACTTATATCATCTTTGCTTTCTGACACTTCTCTTTTGGAGAAATATCTATCCAAAGAAGCCTGTTTCTGACGATTCCTCAACATATTTCTAAAATGACTCATACACTTGTCATTAACACTCTTCATAAGATGACCTGTGTGTGAAGTTTTTCACGGAGTTTTTTTTCAATGAATCTCGAAAGGTTTTCATACAACCGATAGCATTGCCTCCAACTTCTTCAAGTCTACAGTCGTAAGCTCCTCCCTGTGCTCCTTGATAAGGTTATGGACATCAGCCTCATCAACAACAAGCCCCATGGACCTCCCAATTGAAATTATTTCCTCAGCATCACCCTCAGGGGCAGGATCATCAACGGCCACAACAGCTGGCCACAGTTTCTTCCATGAGATCAAGGTGCTCCGAGAACCTCATTCCAAGCTTTGTCGATCATCTTCAGGCATTGAACAATGTCAAAATGCCCCTTCCAAAATTCACGGAGGGTGAGTTGAGTGCTTTAGGTCACTTCGAAGCATCTTTTGAACAGATGCTTCGTGTAAAGCCTCTTAAAGTTGGAAATCACCTGCTGGTCCATAGGCTGGAGGAGAGGGGTGGTGTTCGGTGGCAGATAGAGAACCTTGATGAAGGAGAAGTCAGGATGAATGATGTCCTCGAGGCAAGGAGGGTGAGCAGGGGACATTTGAGAGGAAGATTGTTCTCTTCTAAAATTTTCTTAACAGCAGGCCTCCAAAATACCGAGAGCCTATCCTTCATGATATTTTGTGGCTTGAAGGCACGAGGATTCTGCAAGTGTTATACCAGTAGGGGCTTAATTTTTAAGTCCCCACTGGCATTTGCACAAAATGTGAAGGTAAGTCTGTCCTTCATCGGTTTATGGCCAGGAAGTTTCTTTTCTTCAGCTGTGATATATGAACGACAGGCCATTTTCTTCCAGAAAAGGCCAGTTTCATCACAGTTAAACACTTGCTGAGGAATGTAGCCTTCTCTGGAAATTACTTTCTCAAACTTCTTGAGGAATTCTTCTGCTGCTTTCTTGTCAGAACTGGCCGCCTCTCCATGCCTGACGACTGAGTGAATACCAGTCCTCTTCCTAAAACGATCAAACCACCCATGAGAAGCCTTGAACTCTTGGGGGGCTTGCTGCGACGTTCCTTCATCTCCACGAGATCGGCGAAGATGGTGATCACCTTGTGCGAAATTACCGATTGCGTGACTGTATCACCAGCGATTTCCTTCTCTTTAATCCATAGTAGGAGGAGTCTCTTCATCTCGTCATTGATTGAGGTCCTTCCACTGGCAAGGACAGTCATGCCTTTAGAAGACTTACTTACTTTAATGGCTTCCTTGTTTTTGATGATTGTACCAATCGTTGACTGGTTACGGCCATTTGTACTAGGGAGGGTAACGATGCGCATGCCTTCTTCGTATTTCTTTATTATCTCCAGCTTCATTTCCATAGTAATCATCTTCTTACTTCTCCCTTTAACATCACTAGCAATCTTGGGACCCATGGCTAACAAAATAAAAGTTGGAATTAAGCACTAAAATGCACAAAAAATACGATATCGCAAGCACTCACACGAGATCAAGTCTTTACGAAACGCACACGAGATTCTGAACCGAGCACGCATATAACAAAGAGAGACAGAGGCAGCATCTCTCTCAAGCATTGTGGGAGGGATTTCGGCCAATAGCGTATCAGCATCTTAGTGACGCTGTGACGCCGACCAATAGCAGAGCAGCTTCTTAGTGACGTATGAACGTGGTGGTAGGCGAGTGACTCGAGTATTACGTAGCGTAAATTTGACTGTACGCTAGTTTTATCTAATCTCTGATAATAGATCGAAGTTTATCTAAAGAAAGTATACTAATAGGACAAATATTTTCTTGAAAATAATATAATTCCTTTTACATTATAAAAATTAAATACTTTTGCTTTGTAAGTTAGTATTTTCTTTTCATTCCTTACAAGAAAAAGAAATGAATTTACATATTTTGCAAGTCATTCTTCGTAGAGTTTACGTCACATGTCTTGTGACGTCAAATTTCTGGCGGAAGCGTGCTGACAAAACCGAATTATTTCATTTCATTGTGCTACCGAGTAACTAAGTCCTGTGTAGCCATTTGGGCTAACGCGGAAAAGACTTCTCTGACCAGATCTTGCGGGAAAAGGAGCAAAGAAAGAGGTGCATAAAGCAGCTCAGATTTCTACATGGGCATAACCCCATTTGCCAGAAAAACACATATTTGAGCCCTTTTTTTAAGGACACCTACTGAGAAAAGTTCCGCTAACTCATTAGCCCCATCTCTCAACGGCTTGACCATACATGACATAATATAGATGAGACCTTCTGTGTCAACATCCTTCAAAGAATCCATCCTTTTCCCCAAGGCTCCGGGAGTCCAATCGAGGAAATTAAAAACCTCTAAGGCTCTGAAAAAGCCTATAAGCAGGTGGTCCAACTCAGAAGTTGACCAAAAGATTTAAGTCCTCCTCATGGCCATCCGACGAGGGGTGTCCACCAGACTCGAGAAGTCCCCTTGGGCAGCGACAGGGACTCCCAGGTCGAGAACTTCTCCAGTTTCGTACCAAATGCTCGACATGGATCCTAATCTGGCCGGAGGAAAAAACAAGAAAATTGTTTTTCCTCTGGTCTTTCTTAGATTGCATCCAGTCTCCCATAACCTTTAAGGCTCTCTTGGATGAATGAGACGAAACCATCTTCGTAAAATGGAGACTCCTTCGAAGATTTCCCGAGCGTAAATCCTGAAGGCGGAGAACGAGGAGCAGCAGGAACAAAGTTCTCAGGGAAAAACCCCCAGAAAAAACTCTCATGAGCCTTTTAAGGTCTACCAAAGAATGGTGGTTCTTCGGGTCCTCTTCTTCTGAAACATCCTCTTAAGGATAACCAGGGAAAAGATGACAGTTGTCGTTCCTTTCTTCAGATTGCCCTCGTACCGAAGAAGAGACGTCCTGTTTCCTCGACATCGAACCTTCTTTTCGTGACTCCTGGAGTCATGACATCCAAATTCTTGATGCCTGGCGTCATGGTGCCCAAAATCTTGACACTCAGAACCATGAAGTCCACGTTTTTGACGCTCGGCTTCATGACGTCCAAGTCTCTGACGCTCGGCGTCATGACTTCCAAGGTTCCGACGCTCGGCGTCATGACTTCCAAAGTTCCGACGCTCGGCGTCATGACTTCCAAGGTTCCGACGCTCGGCGTCATGACTTCCAAGGTTCCGACGCTCGGCGTCATGACTTCCAAAGTTCCGACGCTCGGCGTCATGACTTCCAAGGTTCCGACGCTCGGCGTCATGACTTCCAAGGTTCCGACGCTCGGCGTCATGACTTCCAAGGTTCCGACGCTCGGCGTCATGACTTCCAAGGTTCCGACGCTCGGCGTCATGACTTCCAAAGTTCCGACGCTCGGCGTCATGACTTCCAAGGTTCCGACGCTCGGCGTCATGACTTCCAAGGTTCCGACCCTCGGCGTCACGACGTCCAACTTCTTGACTCTCGGCGTCATGCCTTCCTAGGTTCTGACGCTCGGCGTCACGTTGTCCAACTTCTTGACACTCGGCGTCATGACTTCCAACCTCTCGACGCTTGGCGTGATGCAATCCAACCCCTTGACATGACACTCGCCGTCATGACCCTCTTGACGCTTGGCGTCATGGCATTTAGAATCTTGACGTTAGGTGACGAGCAACTCTCTCTTGTCTGCAGGCTGCCCTTTAGTCTCCTACCAAAGTAGATGGCCTCTTGGCCGGAGAACTTCCCTCGGAGCAGGAAGGGAATCGTTCCGGACTGCACCAATGGCTGCAACCTGGAACCTGAGGTGTCAACACACGATGCTGCTCAATAGCGGAAATCTTCCTCTTGAGAGGTCTTGACGTAAGACGCCAGCCCCGTCTGGGAGCTGCGTCATCCGACGACGAAGATAACACTTTTACCTCGCTTTTCCCATGGCAAGGGCGAGCGTCCTGGGAAGCGTCAAAAGGTACGCTCGAGGAGACGACTACTCGGGAGCTAATGCCTCTCGCCTACCTTTGCCTGTCGACAGACCTTCTCCCGGGGGTTGGGGAGCTTGGAAGAGGTCTAGGGCTGGAAGAACGACAGGTCCGAGCAGCCACACCCTCCACTGCACTGATTTTAGCACTGACACTTGCAATTTCTAACTTTCACATCAGACCATAATTTAGTCCTGCCCGCTAAGAGAGATTCTACTCTTTCGCCAAGGGCTTGAATGACCACCATCATGTCTTTAAGAGTTGGTTCGTTAGTTTTTACAGTAAGGGGATCTGGGACTACCACTACAGGGGAAGGATCAATAGGCTCGTTAACAAGGGGGGAGAACTATCCCTAGAAGAGCGAGACATACATTTACTTCTCCTGATCCTATCCCTTTCAAGCTTACGAACATAGCAATCATATTCCAACCACTCACTCTGTCAAAATTACACAACACAGCGATCATCCAATTCGCAAAACTTACCTCTGCATTTTACACAAATGGAGTTTGGATCTAAAGAGGCTTCAGCAAGACAGGTCTTACATCCTCTCACAAACCTCCTCATACTCAAAGAAGAGTCAGACATTATTATCTAATCAGTGCCAAGAAAATACCAAAAAACAAAACCAAAACAAGCGAAAGCCAAAGTGTATTTCACCAAATTAACTGCAAAAAACACAGGCCAAAGCGAGCAAAATTCCAACGATATCAGCAGTAAGGCGGCAGGGAAGATCTGAGGAATAGTTGGAATGGTTCCAGGTACCTGGGTAGAGGGCGCACCGGTGGTACACCTGGCTACCCAATCGGCGATTGCCGCGAGTTCTGAAATTCTGCCATGACGTCAGGGACTAAAGCTATATATATAACTACCAGGTAAGTCAGATGTTTAAAATGGTAGTTACCCACAGCATTAGGTTAAAACTTTTAATTTGAATTCCCAATGGTGGCCAATTAAAAAAATCTGCATTACACAATAAAAAACATTGTATTTAGACTAATCTTACCCTGTCATGCAGGAAGACAAGTGTTTCAATGACTGACAGTAACCCAGCAGATATATGAAGTGGTGAGAACATTTCAAGATCTTGGTGAAGAAGGGGCATTGCTCTTTCTGTAACCACTACAACCTCTCCCCCAATTATTCCACCATCAATGTACTTCAGCAGTCCTGGGTGGCGATAAACTCGACTTGCCTATCAAAAAAAAAAAAACAATTATAGATTTCTTATGTCTAGACTATTACATAACAAAACTAAAACATTATAAACTAAGTCTTTATATTACAAAATGACAAATTTGGAACAATATGTTATTTTTATTAATAAAATAAATTTTTGAATATACTTACCCGGTTATTATATAAGCTGCAGCTCTGCTGCCCGACAGAAAAAATCTACGTTCAAAAAACGCCAGCGATCGCTATGCAGGTAGGGGGTGTACATCAACAGCGCCATCTGTCGAGCAGGTACTCAGTACTCAATGTAAACACAAAACCAATTTTCTCCTCGGTCCACTGGGTCTCTATTGGGGAGGAAGGGAGGGTCCTTTAATATATAATCACCGGGTAAGTATATTCAAAAATTTATTTTATTAATAAAAATAACATTTTTCAATATTAAACTTAGCCGGTGATTATATAGTCTGATTCACACCCAGGGGGGTGGGTAGAGACCAGCATTACTTGTTTACATTATTATGAGCCAAGTATTTTGTATTTCATTTTAGCAGTTATTCAAAATAACAAACATAAAATAAATAAGTACCTGGTAAGGAAGTCGACTTGAACAATTACTCTGCCTTTTTAAGTACGTCTTCCTTACGGAGCCTCGCGATCCTCTTAGGATGCTGAGCGACCCCTAGGATCTGAAGTATCAAGGGTTGCAGCCCATACAACAGGACCTCATCAAAACCTCTAATCTAGGCGCTTCTCAAGAAATGACTTTGACCACCCGCCAAATCAAGTAGGATGCGAAAGGCTTCTTAGCCTTCCGGACAACCCAAAAACAATAATAAAACATTTCAAGAGAAAGATTAAAAAGGTTATGGAATTAGGGAATTGTAGTGGTTGAGCCCTCACCCACTACTGCACTCGTTGCTACGAATGGTCCCAGAGTGTAGCAGTTCTCGTAAAGAGACTGGACATTCTTAAGATAAAAAGACGCGAACACTGACTTGCTTTTCCAATAGGTTGCGTCGATTATACTTTGCAGAGATCTATTTTGTTTAAAGGCCACGGAAGTTGCGACAGCTCTAACTTCGTGTGTCCTTACCTTCAGCAAAGCTTGGTCTTCCTCATTCAGATGGGAATGAGCTTCTCGTATTAACAGTCTGATAAAATAGGATAAAGCATTCTTTGACATAGGCAAAGATGGTTTCTTAACTGAACACCATAAAGCTTCAGACGGGCCTCGTAAAGGTTTAGTTCGTTTTAAATAGAACTTAAGAGCTCTTACAGGACATAAGACTCTTTCTAGATCATTTCCAACCATACGATAAGTTTGGAATATCGAACGATATTGGCCAAGGCCGAGAAGGCAGCTCGTTTTTGGCTAGAAAGCCAAGTTGTAGAACATGTAGCCGTTTCGGATGAGAATCCGATGTTCTTGCTGAAGGCATGAATCTCACTGACTCTTTTAGCTGTGGCTAAGCATACCAGGAAAAGAGTCTTTAAAGTGAGATCTTTCAGGGAGGCTGATTATAGCGGTTCGAACCTGTCTGACATAAGGAATCTTAATACCACGTCTAAATTCCAACCAGGTGTAACCAAACGACGCTCCTTCGTGGTCTCAAAAGACTTAAGGAGGTCCTGTAGATCTTTATTGTTGGAAAGATCTAAGCCTCTGTGATGGAAAACTGATGCCAACATGCTTCTGTAACCCTTGATAGTGGGAGCTGAAAGAGATCGTTCTTTCCTCAGATATAAGAGGAAGTCAGCTATTTGAGTTACAGAGGTACTGGTCGAGGATACGGATACTGACTTGCACCAGTTTCGGAAGATTTCCCACTTCGATTGGTAGACTCTAAGGGTGGATGTTCTCCTTGCTCTAGCAATCGCTCTGGCTGCCTCCTTCGAAAAGCCTCTAGCTCTCGAGAGTCTTCCGATAGTCTGAAGGCAGTCAGACGAAGAGAGTGGAGGCCTTGGTGTACCTTCTTTACGCGTGGCTGACGTAGAAGGTACACCCTTAGGGGAAGTGTTCTGGGAACGTCTACTAGCCATCGAAGTACCTCGGTGAACCATTCTCTCGCGGGCCAGAGGGAAGCAACTAGCGTCAACCTTGTCCCTTCGTGAGAGGCGAACTTCTGCAGTACCTTGTTGACAATCTTGAACGGAGGGAATGCATATAGATCTAGATGTGACCAATCTAGTAGAAAGGCATCTATATGAACTGCTGCTGGGTCCGGGATTGGTGAGCAATATATTGGGAGCCTCTTGGTCATCGAGGTTGCGAAGAGATCTATGGTTGGCTGGCCCCAGGTGGCCCAAAGTCTCTTGCATACATCCTTGTGGAGGGTCCATTCTGTTGGAATTATTTGTCCCTTCCGACTGAGACAATCTGCCATGACATTCAAGTTGCCTTGGATGAACCTCGTTACTAGTGATATGTCTAGACCTTTTGACCAGGTGAGGAGGTCCCTTGCGATCTCGTACAACGTCAGAGAGTAGGTCCCTCCTTGCTTGGAGATGTACGCCAAAGCCGTGGTGTAGTCCGAGTTCACCTCCACCACTTTGCCTTGAAGGAGAGACCTGAAGCTTTTCCAGGTCAGACGTACTGCCAGTAGCTCCTTGCAGTTGAAATGCATTGTCCTTTGACTCGAGTTCCATAATCCCGAGCATTCCCGACCGTCTAATGTCGCACCCCAGCCTACGTCCGATGCGTCCGAGAAGAGAACGTGGTTGGGAGTCTGAACAGTCAGGGGAAGACCCTCTCTAAGGTTGATATAGTCCTTTCACCAAGTCAGACAAGACTTTATCTTTCCGGAAACCGGGATCGAGACCGCTTCTAGCGTCTTGTCCTTTTTCCAGTGAAAAGCTAGATGGTATAGAAGAGGACGGAGGTGTAGTCTTCCTATTGACACAAATTGATCCACGGATGACAGTGTCCCTACCAGACTCATCCACAGCCTGACTGGGCAGCGTTCCTTCTTCAGCATCTTCTGGATGGATAGCAGGGCTGGGGGCTGATCGTCTTGTTCAGCAACGTTCTCATCAGAGGGTTCCTCATCCGAAACTGATGAGGAAACGGCAACGGAGTGGGCAACGTCTGACTCGCTGAATCCGGTCGCACTGGTGGATGCGTGACGGAGCCGGACGCAATATCATGGAACTGCTGCACAGTCTGTGAACTGTCAACAACCATGGGTGCGCGAGGAAGTACAGCGTCAACCCGAAACTGTCTAGACCGTCTGGGTTGTGCAGTCAACACCCTACTGGGTTGCTGAGGTTGACGCACTGTGTCACAACAAGTCACCTCTGTTGGTTGTTGAACGTCCTGAACGTCAACAACCACCTCCGAGCGTCGCTTAACGTCAACGTGCGACTGGCAACCCACACTGGGTCGCATCGGTGGAGGAACCACCTCAACTGGCAGACGCGAGTAGGTTACCTCAGCGTCAACAGGGCGCACAACCGACCGGTTGGAAGGTTGTTGGCCAGAAGGAGGAACCACCTCAACTGGCAGACGCGAGTAGGTTACCTCAGCGTCAACAGGGCGCACAACCGACCGGTTGGAAGGTTGTTGGCCAGAAGGTTCTTCTCTGCATTTAAGTCCTCTATCAAGGACGCAAGCTTGGACTGCATGGCTTGCAGCAAAGCCCATTTAGGGTCTACGGGAGCAGGTGTGGCAACAGACGGGGTTAGCGACTGAGGCGGAACCGTTTACCATCCCTGAAAGCCTTGTTATGTGTGACATAATAGTACAGCAAAACTTCAAAGGCTTGACAAAAGTAGAGAAGTTGACCTGTAAACAACTTGGAGCATCTCCTGGCTAGGCGCCAGGGCGAGTCTACCAGAATTGAGAAGTCTATCTGGGCAGAGGCATGAACTCCCAAGCCGAGAACTTCTCTCGTGTCATATCAGACTCTCGCTCTATAAGCCAGTTTAAAAGAAGGGAAATCAAAGGCTGTATCCCTAAAAACTCCTCCTGGTGCAAAAACCAGTCGCCTAGCCAACGTAACGCTCTCTAGGAGAGCGAGAGAGCACTAGCTTAAAAACAACGGCTTCGAAGTAGCTAGGCCTAGTGTAAGTTCTGACGTTTAGGCGAACGAGGAGCAGCAGTTACAAGATCCGGACGAAGATCCTTAAAAAAAATCATCATGATTTAATTAAAGTCCATAGGAGGCTAAGCAGCTTAAGGCTCCTCTCCATCTGACAGAGTCCTCAAGGGAATATCAGTAGGAGGGAGAACAGCAACTTCCTCATCTACAGGAACCTTGTCCGATAAAAGCTAGGTTACCTCAGTGAGTCTCTCACTGGAGCATTAGTCATGTAACTGCTTGACAGTCTGTGAACTGTCAACAACTGAACTGTCAACCACAACAGGTGCGTGAGGACGTACAGTGTCCACTCGAGACTGCTTTGACTGTCTAGACTGAGCAGTCAAAACAACTCTAGAATGCGGAGGTTGACGCACCGCGTCAAAACAAAACAACTTAGACTGTTGTTGTACCTCGCGAACGTCAACGGAAGGTTCCGTGCGTCGCTGAACGTCAACATGCGGCTGGCAGGGTACACTGGAACGCATGGGTGGCGGGACTCTCTCAGCTGGAGTGTGGCAGAAGGTTGCCTCAGCGTCAACATGCGGCTGGCAGGGTACACTGGAACGCATGGGTGGCGGGACTCTCTCAGCTGGAGTGTGGCAGAAGGTTGCCTCAGCGTCCACAGGACGCACAACCGTGGTTGGTTGTAGGCTAGAGGTTGGTGTCAACCTTCTCCGCACGAAAGTCCTGCATCAATGACGTTAACTGAGACTGCATGGTCTGCAGCAAAGACCACTTAGGGTCTACAAGAGCAGGTGCGGCAACAGACGGTGTGACTGCCTGATGCGGTACCGCTTTGCCTCTCTTAGGAGGTGAGCAGTCGTCGGAAGACTGCAGCGAGTCCGAACTGACCCAGTTGGGCCGTTGGACTTGCGCGGAAGGGACCGATTTGCGCTTAATAAGCCGCGAGACCTTGGTCCATGGTTTCTTACGAGAAACCTCTTCCGCAGACGAGAAATAAATGGGCTCTCTCGTCTTTGTGTGGGTGGGGCGATCTTGGGTAGATACGCCCGAAACCACGGAGGGAAAAACGTCTGTTCGTTGATCAAGGCCTCTCGAACCCATAAGTCGTTCGACATTACTTCTCCCCTGGGCTTGGGAGCTTGCAAGAGGTCCCGGACTAGGTGAACGACAGGCACGAACAGACGAACCCTCGGACGCAACACTGTAACACTTTGCGCATATCACTTCATCGATTTTCTGTTTTGCACTTATTTCACTGAAATCGAAACTTTTACTGATTTCTACCTGAAACACGCAATTCTACCCTTCATTAAAAGGTAGTAATTGCGAAATCAGTCGTATAATGCAGCTCATTAATACTAGCAAAAAACAGAAAACATATATAAAGATAAAAAATTCAGTGGCTGGGAAAGAGACTAAACACTAGTTCAAATAAACTACGTTTACAATCTCTCACCGCACATAGCCTGGGGACGAGAATAAAAAACTAAAAACGTTTTACCTTCCTCCCCGTACAGAGACTAGGGACGAGAGTAACACGAGAACAACGTTACCCGCTTGAACGGAACGTTTTCTCTCCTCTCTCTCCCTCCGTCTCTATCTCTCTCTCTCTTTCTCTCTTGATTTCGCACCTAAGAGAAGAGCCCAATTATATATCGTCAAAAAACATGTTATTTGACTAAAGGAAAAAACTGAAAGGTTTTCCAAATAAAAAGTTCCTTTAATTTAGAATTTAAAACATTTAAGCTAAGAAAGAATGAACAAAACGTCAGAATCGATTTACTCTTACTGCAAAGTGAAACCGTGATACACTATCTCTCTATCGTAACGATAGAGCGCATGTTGAACGTCCTGAACGTCAACAACTGCGTAGTCTAAAAAACTAAACGTTAGTTCATCTTTGAAAACAGTACGAAGACTATCAAAGAAATTCTTTCATAAAACATTAAATTTAAAAAGTTTTAAATTCTTTAAAGGCTAAATACGATATAACGGGCTCAACGTTGATTAACTTCGGTTCCAAGTTAGGACCGCCTACTATCAGGAAAGGTCGCATATAAACAAAACATAAAAATTTATTTTTATATGTTTATAATAAATGGAAAGTTAATCGAAGAGGCCTAATAAAGGCGGAGAGATATAAAATATATAGATCTATAACGTGTTAAGCAAAATTACTAAAAACCTAAACACACTTCCGTCTAAGGGAAGGGTCGACCATTTAAAAGTGAAAGAGAGTCTATACTCTCCTTGTCACCATAATTAAATCTATCCAAAACGAGTTCAAGTTTTGAGATGAAGATAAAACACCTGCATAGCGAAAGCTCAAAACTAGAAATGTGTACTTCACCAAAATATGTGAAAACCAATCCAGTAAGCAATAGCGAATTTAGTAGGTCTTGCCGGTGGCACGACAGAGAGAAAATTGGTTCTGTGTTTACATTGAGTACTGAGTACCTGCTCGACAGATGGCGCTGTTGAGGTTCACCCCCTACCTGCATAGCGATCGCTGGCGTATTTTGAACGTAGAGTTTTTCTGTCGGGCAGCAGAGCTGCAGCTTATATAATCACCGGCTAAGTTTAATATTGAAAATTGAATTTTTCCTAACTATACAAACCTGGAGCTCTTTACGTGGGAGTATTATTTCAGCGATAGTTGTAACTAGCCTCTGCTAGTTAACGGAAAGGATCACACCTGCACTAGTAAACAACTGTCACTTTGCAACTCACTCATTCTCTTCGCTGATGCAAGGGCCAGTAGGAAACCAATCATGAGAGCTAGTTCCCTATCTGAATACCCCCTCAAAGGCTTAAACAGGGTACGAGTAACAGTTCTGAGGACTAAAGTCACATCCCATTCCGAGGGCCTGAAATCCTGGGGTGGGTAAGAGTGCTTGAAGCTCCTCATAAGCATAAACTACTCCCAGAAAGTGGAGAGGTCTATACCATTCAGTCAAAAGACCATACCCATGGCTCAGCAGTAGCCTTTGACAGTTGCGAGTCAAGAGGTGCTTCTTTGTGAGAAGCAAGATGAGGAAATCCGTGATCTGTTCAAGAGTTGCTCCAACTTGAGAAATACCCCTTCTACAACACCAATCGCAGAAGATGGCCCACTTAGCCTGGTACACAGCTGTAGGGGACATACGGAGATATCTAGATATCTCCTGTACAATGACTCACGAAAAGTCTTTCACTTGGAGGAGATACTGGACAATCTCTACCCATGAAGAACTAACGACGCCACAGCTTGGTGGCACCTCTGCATGTGCAGCTGACTGAGAAGCCCGTATGTTAAGCTCGTCGTAGGAGGTCTGCACAGCAACATGAGAAGAGCTTCCAACCTCTGTTGGAGTGCAGCATTCACTAGGGGAACTTCAAACACCACCAAAGCCTGAAAAACCCACCAATGCATATCTGAAACCTCTTTGCTGCATATTCCCCAGGGACTGAGCTAAGGGTATATGCACAAAAGCCACATTAGCATGAGCACTCAATTAAGGAAGGGAAGAGGGGAAAATCTTCCTCAGTGTTGTCTGGGCATTGCCAAGACTGACCCCGGAGAAGATTTAGCCCTCTACCTCCCCTCCTAAATGCACGACATGATCTGTACTCGGCACATGAGGATAATTGCAAATAATCAATCTCTCTACAAGAAGATGAGAGTGTGGATCTATCGTCAGTTGAGCAGGAATGTAAAAATAACAAGCTGAGTAAGATCCATTATCAAAGTCAACAAAAGCCAGTATTCACTACCTGAAAAGTAAAATAAAAAGACCAAAGCCTTTGGATAAGTTGTAACACAATGTATGTACTCATTGCCCATGAAGGGCTACTCACCCAGGCAAAACCTAGCGCCAACTACATTGTTAACGAATTTAATTATTGATCCAGCTCTCCTGAAGACATTCCATATTTAAAACGACAATAGGTTTGTATATGCGTAGAAGTAAATTAATCAAATCCATCTTACCTGCAGAGCACGTTCAATATAGGGGCGTTTACGAGATGTAAGCGGATGTGCAGCAGAAAAAACTGTCACAGGGGTACCCCCTAATTCTCCAGGTGCCATCGTCCAGTCTTCAAATACCTATAAGAAAATACTGTATAGATTTTCATAGTTTTACTGAATACTAAGACAGGCGTAGCATAATAATTGATGATCTACCTTAGATGCAGTACAATATTTTCTATCTATGGCCAATAGCAATTCAATGATAAAATTATTCAATTTCACCTGTATAGTCCCATCCCATAACATTAAAAACTTATTTAACTGAAATTTAATTTAGAAGTCTACTGTTGAGAAAAATAGTCACTATAATATCTTGAGAATATTTCCCGAAGAACAGATGGAGTTACATTACTTTCAAAAATGTATGTGACTAATGTGAATAAACTCCTAAGAAACTCAATTGTTACAATGTTCTGTAAACAGTTCGTAAAAACACTAGCCATGTTGGAAGGGGTATGAAGAGACAAATGGAAGAGATAAAGGGAGGGGGTGGGGAAATATTAATCCCCACCCCCTGTGCAAACTTTCCATACGTATTGGTTCGTGATTGGTTAACGGAAAAAGAACGGAGTCTAGAGAGTAAACATGAATGAACTAGAATGGGAAACTTGTCCAAAGCAAGTATTTATGTGAAATCGGGGTGTGACAAGGTAATAACAAAATGTCTAAAAGTAATATAACAAGATAAAATGGAATGTATGGTAAATAATATTTAATTGGAATATAAAATGGGTTGATCTTATAAGGTATCGAATAATAAAACGAGTAATACTGGGGTCAAACGTAATATGTATGCGAGGGTATTACATAAAAGGAATGGTATAGTTGTACTGGATCAAGTCATATACTTAAATAAAGCGGGTGAAGTCAAATAATTAAATTTGGTCGGTAGAGAAGAAGAAATCCTATTGGTGGAGGTGGAGTCTATGCGCAGGGGGGAGGAGATTATACACAGAAGGTAGAAACCTGCTATGTACAAACGAACGAATGAGAGCGACTACAACCCAACCGTAGAATGACAAAATATAAATGAAAAACTAATATTAGCATGTTACGCTAACATTGCAAATGTTAGATTGCGCAGCTCAATATTACCAATTTTTTTTCAATTGTTTATCCAAGAGGGTAATGTATAGAGAAGAAATGGCTTAATTAACCATTATACAGTATACTGTTTCCCCACCCCAAAACCCCGGGTTCCCACTGGGGGTTCCCCATTATCGTTGGATATAGATATACATATATTTCTGAAACTATTCATGGAGCCTTTGTAGATCAGCGGCCAGGTCCTCCCGCGGACATAGAAAACGGGAATTTCTTCCCGTTTTCTAACCCTTCGTAAGACGTGGCCGTTGTTCTACAACAGAATGTTCTGCCAAACCTCTAGAATAGAACACTGCCTAACTTGAATGGGCCCACCTAACCTTACCTACAACACGTGTCTCTCCTTAATGGGGGGGCTAACGCCCCCCTGCGACCCCCCGTACATAGCCATATAATTATTCTTAAACACCTAAAAGGGGGGGCTACCGCCCCCCTGCGACCCCCCTTACACTTGCCTATTCTTAATCGGAAATCATCATACATACATGTGGCCGCTATCACTCATACACACAAGCATATTCTTAATCGGCCGACATCATGCATACATGTGGCCGCGATCACACAAACCAGAAACGGAGAGGGTTGTACTTACATTATTTCCTGTTCAGCTTGCGGGTTTATTCGTAACCTCTACAACAAACACATCTTCGTACGGTAGCTTTGATCGTGAAAAAAAGCTACCATGGTTAGGGGCGATCTTCTTTCGGCAATAACTATATGAACAACGCCAAAAAAACTTAGCTTTTCCACTATCCGCCGATTTTCCATCATACTTGTAGCGCATTTCACCGATATGACATTTTGCACAAATGCCGGAAAAGTCGCCTAAAAGTCCCATTTTATATAAATATTTTGTAAACTCAGCACTTGTTGTAAAGTTCATAATCCTCAACATACTAGGATTGACTGAATTGAAAAAAGATTCACAAGTATCTACACACTGGTTGGTTGCCATCGCGCCGCGTGGGTAAAGAATGAGCATTTCCGACCCTCGATGGGTGCTCCCGTTTCCGTATTTGAATTTTTAGAAAAAATGAGTTATGATTGGGTGAAAAAGTTAATCCAAGTTAATCCCCAGGTCAAGTGGGGTCCCATTGGGTCGTTTCAAATTGCCGCGGCCGATTAATAATTCAGAATTCCGCCGCTATGGCGCTGTTGATTCGATCAGAACGTCATCTATAGGGAATTCTAGGAACTATGGGAGCGAGAAACTGCATGGCAAGGTACAGAGCTCGTTCGACTTATAAATTTCACGTCGAATTAGATGGTTTTCAAAATCTTTGTATATCGGTATAGTAAGTACTTACCCTGGATATTTATAACATTCTGAACAGTTAATATTCTATACAAGTTTCCGATAAAATTGAAAATAAGGCGGCCGCTATCATACATGCAGGTGGCCGCCATCCTACACACATCCCCTATTCATTTGCAATGAGAACGAGTGTCATTTTCAAAGTGAGAGGAATTTTTTCTATAGACAAAATAGTAGTTATTTCCCTAGGTTACAATGCCCTGTAATGCAGTAAAATAATACCAATTCCTTAAATTTCTAATTGTTTTTGCTCTGCCATGGCTCTCTGACCTCACAAAAAACACATGACATCCCTTTTCCTATGTTCTGGCAAGAGATATATATTGAACCCTGCTCGCAAACCACGTGAGTCATTATCAAGGAAATATTTACTTTACTTTCACATGAGCAACAATAGCTATAAGGGTACTGCTTGGAAAACTTCTTAATAATAATAGAAAACTATACGTATTGTCCCCTTTACGATCATTTACGCTTTTCAAGAAAACCAAAATCAATTTACTGATAATTAATGCAGCTTATCTGATAGGCTACCCATCTATATGGGCCTAATACACACAACCACTTCACCCGATAAAACAAGGTGGTTAGACCATCATACCATATTAATCCCGAATCCTGTATCTAGAAGACCTAAGGTTAGGCTACAACCGTAACCAAACATCTTGGCTTAACCTAACATAGTAATGTACCTAAGTCCAATGCTGGAAGGTTATGTTATTTGTGGACAAATCTTCGATATCATATCAGTGGCATTGACTTTTTATTATCAAGTTTGGTGATAATCCAAAAGAATTACGGGAAAATATACATCAGGCCAAAGTGACATGTCTGTGCGCTTACCTCTCCTTTGTCCCGATCCACCTCCAATTGCCCGAGAGCACTATCCACATTTCCCATGATTCGGCTAAATCAAAAGCATATCCTGTCTGAAGTAATTGATCAGCTTCAGAGAGCTGTGAATATTATGCTGGTTAAGACGGCTTAGGGGGGCGGTATGTCCAATGTATGTCTCACATCCACCGCTACACGTACTCTTGAGTTAAGGTTCACAATCAGCTGTAGACTGATAGTCCTTAACACGACAATACCTATCAATCAATTTGTGCACCTGTAGGAGAACCGAAAATAATCATTATAACGTAAATTAATTACAACAATATATATTAATATCTTATCAATTCTGCATATAATTGTATAAAATTGACATATTGGTATATGTATTACAATAAACTCGAGTAATAAGGTAGTTCTTCGAAATAGGAAAATGTTTGTCTAATGAAGATGTTTGGTCAATGTAAAGCATATGTCGAATGTCGCAATCTGCCAAAACAAAACTGAAACTAAACTTACGAACGTTGGTAACCCCAACGGAACTTGCTTATCAAAAGCAATAAAAATCCTTTGCTTGCCATAAGAATTACCACGATCTTTCTTTATGGATTCGATATAACTTACTTATTTTACTTAGACACATATTTGAGCAATATTCCTTCATGGTTATTGAGAAAAATACTATTTTTCCCGTCAGTCTTTCAATTAAATTTAAGTTGATTTCTCTTGACAAAAATATATTTCTTTATGGATTCGATATAACTTACTTATTTTACTTAGACACATATTTGAACAATATTCCTTCATGGTTATTGAAAAATATTATTTTTCCCGTCAGTCTTTCAGTTAAATTTAAGTTAATATCTCTTGACAAAAATATATTTCTTTATGGATTCGATATAACTTACTTATTTTACTTAGACACATATTTGAGCAATATTCCTTCATGGTTATTGAGAAAAATATTATTTTTCCCGTCAGTCTTTCAATTAAATTTAAGTTAATTTCTCTTGACAAAAATATATTTAAGTTTTCCCCGATTAACCTACTTATATTGTTAACTTTATTGTGACAAACATTTTAACAGTTTTATTATTTTTATTCCTTTGGTTGGTGATCCTTATACAAACTTGCCTTCAATGGATGATTAGGATTTCATCATTTTGGAAAAGGACAAAACATTATTAGAATCTTTGGTTATGTCATTTTCTTTCTCTTGTTATTTTGAGTACTTCACTACTTTCTATTTTTATTTGTGGTCTTCCCGCTTGTTCCATATCAATCTATGACCGCCCCGCATTTCCTTCTGATCTAATTTAATCAAATTAAGCCCAACCAGGATTGTACAATATCCAAACTATACAATTTAATGTTATCTTTTGCCTTTTTCTCACCTAACATGTTGCTTTGAACCATAAAGTTGTAATAACTTCATTCTTTCGTCTTTTTCCGTGACGATGGTATATGCCTATCCAATAACTAATCTCTTAATTAAAGCCTACTTTTCTCCTCTGCTCCAGGTTCCATTACAGTATCACACGATTTGCAATTACTAGAACGAACTCTTATATTTATCATAAATAATTTCCAAGATATCGAAATACTTTGTATTGTTGCTAATGGCATACACTATTACAACTTAAACACTCCATTATGACGGCTTCTCTTGTTTACAGCCTTTTTTTTATTTAATTGTTTATACATTTCTATGAATTACTTTTTTTTTACCTTGTTTTCTTGTGTGGTATATATCATACCCATTCATACACAATTTTTAGCTCAATCTTTATCTACAGCGATTGTTTCATTTTTTTAAATGCTTGCATATTAATTTTTTTTTCAGGCAATTTTGGATTTGGCTTACTATAGATAGCCACTATATCTTTTGTGGTTTCCTAAGGATTTTTTCTCTCCAATTTACAGGTTTTTCCCCATCATATGGCTTGTTCCCTCCTCCCTCCGGAAAAGTTAAATTTAGTGACCCATCTTCCTTTTCATGTTACACTTGTCTTGCTCCCCAATCCTTATCATCTTTAATTTCTTTATTCGATAATCTCATATCAAGTACAGTGTAAATAGACGACCAAATAACCAAAGACAACTGCTTTTGTGCCCATCATTGATAATCTGCAGGCACTCCCATGCATTATTACAGCCTTACTTACAAATATTCATCAAATTCAGTACATTCTTTGGGTTTTAAGGTTTGAAGTTGTCTGCCCTGATCTTCTAATCTTTACTTACAGTCTTTCCTATTTGAAATAATGTCCAACATCAAATTCATGCTTTTACTGTAGGCCTACCTCTCACATTTCATAAAACGCATATCTTTCCTTATGACTTATTCTGTCATCCTTTATTTTTCCCATACAGAGCAATCTTTTCCTGTATTCTATAGTCAATTATTTCATTTTTACTGCTGCTCATATTCTTTTTCCCACCTTTGAAAAAATGTCTCAACAGATCAACCTACACAGTACCAAAAAACCCTATCAATCTTTTCAATTATTTTAATGGTTTTCAGCAGTGTCTTTATTAGCTCGCCACTCTAAAGTATTTCTCTGTAAGTTTAGGCACAGTAAGCATTAAAAATTTTTGTAGCTATGATACTTTGCACAATCCATGGTCAATTCTTGATTATATGTCTGTATAGATTGCCTTACCTTGTGTAAGACACGGGCTCTTGCCGTTGGGCAGGCCGTAACTTGATTACAAACAATCTAATATGTTGCTTTTCCTATTAGAATTTACATGTATTTCCACATTGGTTGGTGGTAAAAACCTTCCATTTTCTTTCCAATCAGTTCATAAAATGTTTTCATACTTTCATCAACATCTCTTAGCATTATAAAACCCTGACTTCATGAGCTAGTGCAAGCTGGTACCTCAACTATGTCAGAAGCTAAATTGCATACTTTTTTATTCGCCCACAAAACCAAAAAGGGATTGTGTTCTCGAAACCTTTTTTGATTCTGCCGACTCAAGCTTGAGATGGCAATCCACTTCAGATAACTGCGCAAAGCCCTCACGGGACACAAAAGCAGCTCCTCTTGATTAACACCAGATGCTTCATGAAGTGAGATGGAGAGTTTTGAACCTGGGTAGTGTGATGGTGTATTCTGGGTTTGGTCAAGAATTTGGGAGCAAATTAAAGAAACCTTCCAACATTATGAGTTAACAAGAGATAGTTTGGGCGAGTCACCAACACTCTTTGTCAAAGTTATTGCTAGTAAAATGACAGTCTTGAGAGTTAGAACTCTGAACATTTTCTCAAAGGTTCACATGGGGTACAGGATAAGTGATTTGATAATACGAGTTTGATGTCTAACTCTGAGTGGACTGGGGTCCTGACTCCTGTGGAAGGCAGGACTGCTCGAACCTCTTCACAACTATAGACAACTCCCACAGGGAAGAGGAGTTTATGCTCTTCAGTAAGAAAACAAGGCTCATGGCTGAGCATTAGCCTTCCACACATAACAGAGGCTTTTGATGGAAAGGATTGACGAGTTTTATACTGCATACAAATTTTGTTTATTTGTTATTTCTCTATTGTCTTTCCACACTAAGCTACTTTTCCCTATTGGAACCGTTTAGTTTGTAGCACTTTGCTTTTCCAACTGGGGTTGCACTTTGGCTAGGATGAGAATTCTTTTTTCCAAAAGTTTTTGAAGTTTAAAAAAAAAATAAAGTACTGAGGTTTAACTAAGCACAGTAGGCCTACAGCTCTTCCTCCTGTGGTGGCCGATGCAGTAACGTCCCTGACTGGTGAATGACAGACTGGTTTGAGTCCCGCTCAAAGGCGTTAGTTCCTTTGGTCGCTGCAACCTCACCATCCCAAGTCTTCAGCAGCCATTGCCTGTCCCTCCTTGGTCTTAGCTTGGGTGGAAAGGGGGCCTGGCTGCTGATCATATATATATATATATATATATATATAAATATATACTTACATGGTCAGTCTCCAGGGCTTTGTCTTGCTTGATAGGGCACTGTCACTCCCTTGCCACTACCATTCATGACTGTCCTCTAAACCCTTATACTTACCCTTCTGATAGCGTGGTATATAAACTTTCTATAAGCAGCTACCATTTTAACCCCTTTGTTCCTTATTAATTACAGCCTTTTCAACAATTTTCCTGGTTTAGTTAATACAATAAAACTAAACTTGCAAATATATGACATGATTTTAATTTTTTTTTCAATTTTCCTAGTTCCTAGCGACCAAACTTCTAATTTTCATGGGCCTGAGTTTACTTAAACATATCCTCACAGATTTCAGTTAACTTGTATATTTCTTTTTGCATTTACCCAAAGACTCCATTGTTTCATAAACAGCATTTAAGTTTAATTTCAAGTTTTATTTTGCTATTTAAAACTCTGTTTACAATTGGCATCAATCCACATATCTATGTTTGCTTACATAATTGTAATGCATAGTTCAAATTGAAGTTACTGATGTAGGATCTGCTTGTACTTATCGTTACTGTTAATGTGCATTTTATTTTTTAGCCAGTTATTTATATATTATATTGAAAGAAATAAAAGTTCTAGCTGACCATAATAAAAAAAAATGTATGCTATAGATTACTAACTGTAAATGAAAAATTATGAAAAGTAATTTTAAGATGGATTCTAATTTTTTTTTTTTTTTTTGTTATAAAATTAGGCCTTTATTTTCAGTTTCAATTATTCGTGGTTCAGAGATCCACATAATTTTTAAATAAAGTTTGGAGTGCTCACATTAGGACTGCTGCGGGCAGCTTGATGTTTTCAAACCTCCCTACTTCTTTGCACCCGGCCTTTGCTCCGTTTCCCTCCCTGCACAATGCAGTAATGAAAAATAAACAAATATACATTACAACTTTATAGCTAACACATGTAAACTTTTCAGTGATAAACTTTGCATAAAAATTTTAATGATAAAAATTATTAAAAGATGCTCATACATACAGTATGGTTCAGTAATAATTGATATGTACAGTACTGTACATGTAATATAAAATAATATAAAATATGATGAAAAATATAAATTTGTATTACAGTATAAAAAAAGGTTCTATCTCTCTCTCACAATGGAAAAAGATAAGGATTTTTAAATTGGATTATCGTACTAGTATTCATTTATAGTATGCTTGAATCATTTTTTATATCAGGAATGGTTATCTAGAAATTAGAATTTACATAGATTTTACAATAACCGTTAACTTTCTTATTTGTTAATGAGAAAATAAAAAATTTTCCTAAAAGAAAGCTTTTTAAAATTACCATCACATAATATGGAATTTGTTCAATTATACTAAACTCAAATTTTGATCTTATAGTTTGAAAAACGAAGGTCAAACAGGAAATTAAATTTCCCTTTACTAGCAGCCAGTTCAGTTAGCTTGTTAATCAGTCAAAGCTGTCAAATCTTTTTATTTCTGACCACTAGTTCAAACCACTTTCTTTTTTACAAATTGAAAAGGAATGGAAAATAAAGCAGACTATGTTTCCTGTTCTTAGCTTATGCTGTGTTTACGAGATTTCAATAAATAAAAAAATCAAGTTTTCAGATGAATAAGATAAAAAAGTACATTTCTTTATAAAAAAAATGGATGTAAGCTTTGAGGGGAGTCTAGCTAACAATAGGGTTAGGTGTTTCTCGATAGAGCTCCAGACCCAGAAAATAATATCCATGTTATATGCAATAAATAGTCTTCAAAAAATCTACATTAAATAGAATTAACATATAAAATATATGGGGAAATACCATACTGAGAAGAGGAAATAAGTTATAAGGATGATACCAAATAAGAAAGAATAAAATGAACAATAAAAATATGTGAATAACAGAAAAGAAGGAAGAATGGAAGATAAAATATTACACTGTGCAATAATATTTTACCGAATGGGTACTGAAGTTTTTTTTTCATTCTAGTTATTCAAATAATAATGCTTGTAATTTATTATGCAGGAAGGAATAACATCTTATTAAAGAAAAATAATTAGCTGAAAATAATCAGAAAAGAGCGATGAAAGAAAGTAAAATTAATTGAAGGGATATAAATAAAAACTTAATGTAAAGAGAGGGTGCTAATTTATGCAAGGATTTTTACGGTACAGTTCATGTACACTACTGTACATGTAGTGCACACCACAAGTTCAATGAATGCGCTATGTTTTAAGGATTGCATCATGGTTTATTTGATTTTACTGCATAGAACGACCCAGGATGGCATCAGGCGTAAGGATTTTACAGAGTAGAACTTCGTACATGGTTAGTGGTGCTGTACAGTACTGTACAGTAATTTTTCTTTTTCTATTACTTGTGACAGAATTAATATTCATACATTTATTGAAAAAGAACTGCTAATAGTGTATTTACAGAACTGTACTGTATACGAAATTCCAAAGGCTAAGGCTTTAAATACAGCATTCAATTTTGTCAGTTAACCACTATTTTTCTAAATTAACAAACATTATTGTATTCTACAAAAATCATGAGTTTTAAAGTTAATTGTGCTTCATTAAAGCATTTTTGTGCTTTTTATTTTCCATTTTGAGTACATTTTAACAATTAACATTAGTGCCTTTTCTTTTTTCACTTTTGGTAGTGATCAAATTGACATTAGTGCCTTTTTTCTTTTAACTTTAGGTTGTGATCAGTTGATCTCAAGCTGCCACTATTGAGAATACTGTATGGGCAAATACAAACAACAAAGCGTATCATTTATATAATCTTTTCACTTGTTAATGAATACTATAAAAGCACCAGTATGTTGTAGCCTACCATAGTTTTCATCCAGCTATACTGTAGTAATAGTAATGGACCTATATTAGAGTAACATGCACTACAGTATCGACTGTGGTTAGATGTGTCCATGACTTATGTGTTATGAGTCGTCTTACTTTGTACCGAAACTATGTCAATGATGTACAATTATCTCTGAAAAGTAATATGAACTACAACACAGTACCATGATAGAAACAGCAATACAGTGGGTTAACTAGTGTTAGTCAACTGCATGTTGGCAATGATGTGCGTTTCAGTGGGTTATGAGTTGACACACCCTAGGGTACCAAGTATTGGCAAATTTTCACTTTTCATGGATGTCTCTGTTACCTAATCACCATGAATAAGGAGGGCCGACTGTATTTGCTTTTTGGGTTAATTTATTTTTTCAATACAGTTCAGTATCTATTTTACTTGACAATTATACCTCACAATAAACTAAATGGATAAATAAGATAAAATTACATCCTAAGAACAGTAATTCTTGGTGTTTTTTTGTAACAAGGTTGAGGTGCCATTTGCCAGGCTAATGGAAAGTACACAACCCAGCACGGGGCTGGACATCTCCAGCCAACCTGATTACCAGGGTATTCAACCATTGACCAGGTACCTACTCTATGAAGACCATGGTATATGGATGTAGCTGGCTACCACTGGGAGCCGTTCACATCCCCTGCAAGAGAGGTGGTGTTGTCAAGAGCTTTATTCTTGCAACAATTATAGGCATTCAAGGGCTTATTCTTCTTCTTGGAAGAAAGGTCAGAATCAAAACTAGAATCAGAAGGGGAAGGAGAAAACTCACTACTACCTCTTGCCAACTTTTCCCTCAGGTTCTAAAAGCAGAGAAGCTCCTCCAAGGGTAGAACCACAGGGGTTGCTCCAATGGGAACCAAAACACTTACATTATTTTTCATAGATTTTCTGCTGAAGCTGTTAGGAAATTCTACAAAACTTTACCTGACACACTGGCAGCTACATTACCTGGGGATGTAAAAATTGTTTCAGTAATATCATTATCTTCTTGCAAGAGAATACTATAAATATTCTAAAGAAATGTTACAATAGCCAATTACCTTAAGAACATTCATTTTGCAGCATTCAACTTTGGGGATTTATGAATATGATTTGTTTAAGATGCTTGGCTTTTTAAAATAATTACAGATAACATCTGGAATGATTTTCCAATCAAAACTTTTATAATAACTTGAAATAACCTTGAGCAAAACTTTTACAGGTTAAATAAAATACAAAAAGAAAATTATGAGTTATTTCTAATATCATCTTCTCCATGAGCATATATACAAGCAGAAGAGGGTAATGGACAGTTCTGATAGTGATTGTGATGAAACCAGCATTGCTTCGTCTTGATGCGATCCTTTGGTACAGTAGCTTTCCATTCAGGCACAGGAACCTATAAAAAATAAATTGACAGATGACAGTATACATAAGAAATTAATAATAGCTTTGCTGGCTCAATCCCTACATAAGCAGGGATAAGTTGGTTTAAAACTTCATAAAGAATATACCATAAGAAAATCTTTGAAATTAAATATTACAAATTCCTAAAGTAATTTATATTTTTCCTAGCCTTACAAACTTGAGTCTTTTGATTAAGGAGACTGATTTAGCCCCAGCTGGGGTTGGTTGTTAAAGTTGGATAACAAGTGGTTAACCATCTAGTGAGAGTGCAAGACCAGTAGCCCCACCCTCTTCCCAGTCAAGGAACTTTACTTAACCATCTGGTGAGAGTGCACAGCCAGTAGCAACCCCCCCTTCCCAGTCGAAGAACTTTCACTTGGCCTTTTGGTCCAGGACTAAGAGGGGTGATTGAGGAGGAAAGTTGGATTAAATAACTCAGGCTTGTATGGATGGGAAAAATTCAAATTATTTAAAAAATCTGTGATTTATTACCATGCGGCATACAAACCCTCAAGTCTTTTAATTAGGGACACTCATTATTTGGTGGGCAGGGAGTCCCATATAAACCCCACTGGAAGGTTCATTTTCTTCCCTAGAAGTGTTCACTTAATCTGAGGAGAAGCAAAGCAATGACCCCAGTAACCTCCTGTCGGGATAAAAGGCTGATAGGACCTCGGCTGTAAATGCACGCATGTGCCTGGTCAAACTGGAGATACCCTTCTCCCGCAGGGGATGTCAGTTGGAAACATATATCAAGTGTGATGCTTAATGAGTTGGTATATGATCCATCACCCCATTTGTTAAGAGGGGATGGAAGAGATACTTCTTTAGACTAAAAGAATGGAGCTCAGAAGTTAAACTTTACAGTATTAAGTCTGTCCAGCAAATATCGATTTGAATGCTTTGTCCCCAAAGATGAGGGACAGAAGAATGAAAGAGAAGAGCCAGTCATAAGTCATACTACCGTTCATTCCAGACTTACATTGATACATCACCATAGAAGGGCTGCATTCTTGTCCCATGTGGGAGCTGGGCTGGTTACACAATTTATTTACTTGATCATCCATCATAGGTCCAAGCACAAAGGTATCAAGGAATTTGTAGGTATACACTACTCTCGTAAGTAAAAGGCCAAGGTGGTGGTCTGCCTTTTCTGGAGACTGGCCTTCAACATTTATCCCACTGACAAGTTTCTCCTACAGGCAACAGTGTGCCCAATAACCATGACTTCATGAGTTCTAGGCGTAGCTGGCGCTTCGTTTCTCCCGTCAGTCGACGCATACGCTCTATGAATCAGCTCATGAAGCCAGAAAGAGATCGTGTTCCTTGATACCTCTCTTTTGGACCTGCCAGTGCATAAAGAAAAGTCTCTAACCCTGAGGACTGAGTTGTTAGTTTCTTTTCATATAGCATCACAGAGCCCTCGCAGGACACAAGAACTTCTCTCGATCACCACCTGACGCCTCCTAAAGAGAGGGGATGGAAAAGCTCTTGAATCTGGGATATTGTACCACTAGATTCTGGCCACAAAGTCAGGCACAAAACTGAAGGAGACATCCTTCCACCACTTAGTGTGGGTGACTAAATAAGAGAGACCTTACAACTCGCTAACTCTCTTTGCTGATGCTAGGGCTAGCAGAGTCTTAAAAGTCAGATCCCTGTTTAACCAAATCCTCAAAGGCTCAAACAAGATACAGTACATGTAAAAGCCTTGAGGACTAGAGTCACATCTCGCTCCGGGGGCCTGAGATCCCTGGGTGGGAAAGACTGCCCAAAGCTCCTCATGAGCATAGACAACTCCCAGGAAGCAGAGAGCTCTACAGTACACCCTTCAGTAGGAAAACCATACTCTAGGTCCAGCATTAGCCTTTGACAGCTGCGACTGAGAGGTGCTTCTCTCAGTGAGGAAATCTGTGATCAGTGCTAAAATTGATCCAACAGGAGAAATATCCCACTTACACCAATTGCAGAAAATGTATAGTACTACATAGACTGATAGACAACTGTAGAGGCCCTACAGAGATATCTAGACATCTGTGCAGTGACTCGCTAAAAAGCCTTTCGCTTGGAGGAGATGCTGGATAGCCTCCACATGTGAAGAGCCAAGGACTCCATGACCATGTGGTACCCCTGAAGGTGTGGGCCACTGGGGTAGTCTCATAAGACCTCGACCAGAAGGGCAAGCAAATCGGGATATCACCTGGCATGAGACCATCTGGGAGCCATCAGGGTCATCTTGAGTCCTGAAGTAAAACAATACTGATTACAAGCCGGATCATGTCTACCGAGAGCATGAAATCTCCCTCTATGATAGAAGACAATACAGACTGTAATGTTTACAACCAGAACTTTGTTTGCCTAACAAACTTGTTCAGACAGAGGAGAAAGATCGATGATCGGTCTCAAGCCCCCAGTCACCTTTTCCATTAGGAAGAGCCGACTGTAGAAGCCTGGAGACTCATCTCAAATGACTTAGAGCACATTTTTTCCAACATCCTGTCTACCTCTGCCGGCAAGGCACTTGAGATACGGGGGGCCCCGCGGTACTGAAAGGGTAGCAAGTAAAACATCCCAAAATACACTCGCTATTCAAGATTCGGCCCCGTGTCTCTGCTACGTTGCCCACTGGCAAGACAGGCATTACCCTACTCTCAGTAATGGGAAAGGGAATGCCAACATCAGCGCTTCCTTCTCCCTCACCTATTCCTACAGCCAGGCTTCCTAAAAAGAGTAGGTTGGGGTGCTCAAAAAGGCTGTGCATGCACAGACTCTGTTTAGGGAGAGATCGCGAACATTGCCAACAGGGATCTTGGAGCAGGCACAAGGCCTTTGCTTGATCCCAAACCTGCAGGATTAGCTACCTGAAGGTTTGGCCAATGGCACCTCTAAAGGGCTGAGACCCCTGAAGGAGACAATGCTCAGGATTAGGGAGTCCTACAAAGCTGTCTTCCAAGATTCCACTGCTTCCTGCAAAAACACTCCCAGGAAGGAGATTGATTGATTGACCATAGTAGAAGTATGGATGGCCTACCTGAAAGACCTAAGAAAGCTCAAGACTTCCTTAGGTCAAACTCATCGTCAACAGTCTGTACAGTCACTGGCAAAGAGCTTCCACCACATCAATAACAATCTCAATCACTTCCTGAAAAGAGAAAGAACATGAAAAAGTTTTGTAAGGAGCTGACTGTACATGTTTACCATCAGAGAGCAAATCAAAAGTGAAGGATCTTTACCCTGCACCCTCACCAGCTGGATAAAATCTTTAATGACCGACTCCAGCCCATGCTGAATCAGTCTCCATAATTAAAGGAAGATGCTTTGTATGCCACATAGGAACAAACAAGTATTATAGATAAAAGTCAAAGCAAAATTTAGACAGAACTTCAAATTTTCCTATTTATACAATTACTGGATACAACCTCTTCAAGCCTTCTGATCTAGGAATGTTCAATGGGACCATAGACAAGGTGAAATGGTGCAAAGGATGGTGGAACAAACAGTACAAATGGTCAGAGGGATGGTAGAAGCAGGTAAACATCAATAGAATGGATAGGAAACTTTGAAAAAATGGTAGAAAACCATTAAGTTGGTTCATGGATTGATAAAATACAATAGAACTTGCAAGAAAATTTCGAAACAAACAAATAATTAGCAGTATCATATAACTGATGCAGAAGTCATTAGAATGGTGGAGAGCATATACAACAGTCAGCAGACAGTTAAACACTAGTATTAAAGCCTGAAGAAAATACCAAGGAACAACTCTCAAACAGAAAGAGAACTGATCACCTGGGAAATAATCATAAGGTTCTAGGAAAAGCGTAAGTTCCTTCCACCTAATATTATTAGTGGAGCTAGAGGGAATGAGAGGATAACACTTGGCTTATATTATTAAAGGTAAAAGTATAGTTAGTTGTGAAAAAATAAAAGAAAGGAACAGCTGAGATAGGTAAAACAATTAGGACAGCCAGAAGTACAATGAAAAGCAAAGTCAGAGGTACTGACAGCAGAGGAATTGGAGCAACATATCAAAATACTAAGAAGGCAGGAGATTCTAAAAGGGAGAACAGCTAGTTGCAGGCATCTCCTGTCAATTTGCAAGGGCAATATGGCCAAATTCTGAAAAATAGCCCCACCAAGAAATTAGCAGTGTAAACCAAAAGGAAAGTAATGACTGTTGTCTACTTAAGTAGGAATAGGAGAAAGGTGAGTATTAAGGGGAAGAGCAAGAAGATAATAGATCAAGAGAATATGCATCTTCTACCACTTGAGAGAAAGGGGACATGAATGTAGGGGGAGAACTATTAATATGAAAAGAACATAAAGAAAATGACAAATGATAATATATATGTTGATAATCTAATGGAAGAGAAAGTCACAGAGAATGGCAGGTAAGGAACAGTAAGTGAGGGGCCCTGCAAGAAGAAATAAGAAAGGATTTTGTTGCAAGTTAGAAGAAGAGGATAGGGGAGGAAACAAAGAATTATGTCGGAGATGTCTTTAAAGATCATGTACTACAGTTCCTATTTTTATCCTTTCTTAGTGGCCTCTAACTGAATACTTACACTCACTCCGGAATAGTGTAAGGTAATGATTCATCTACTATACAAACACTATCGTGTCTTGAGTTTTCATAACCAGTTTCTTCAGAACAAATATCCTGATGGCAAAATATATAAACATTACCTTTGAAACTAAAGTATTTTCTTGAAAACTAGCATTTACCTGAAGACTAACTTCCCCTTGATTGATAGAGAACATGTGCCTATGATTTCTCAGCAATGTTTGAAGGCCTCCACACTCTTTCTTCAAGGCTAACAATCGTTCTGAGCCAATTCTTTTGGCTAAGTCTCCTAAGTTTATGCTTCTTCCTTTGTCCCAAAATACTGTTTTCTGGCAGCCGACATCAACCTGGAAAATGTGCTACTATGTCAAGTATGATAAAACCTAATGTTCTTAATCTTATCATTAGAAAAAAAAAAATATTATAAGTAAAGCTATACACTACATTGCATACTTGACTTACTGTACATCTATCAAAGAATAACAAAAAATAAAACTCAAGATATTAAAATATTACTGTAACTTTCAGTTTATAGTTAATACCACATTTTATATTTAGATCAAATGATATCAAATCATATAATCTAACTACTGTACTGCAAATAATTTCCAAGTTGCAGCTTACCCATGTATAAATACCCAAAGTAAAAAACAGCCCGTTAATACCTCCACTTGGTGCTTCTTTTCTAAAAGGATAGAAAAAACAGCTGACAGTAACTCATGCTTCACCTCCTCCTTCAATCTTGTACAATTACGAACTGGTTGCACTGCTTCCCTGGCCTTAAAATTGGTTGACCACAGTGGATCAGCAGTTCTTTTTCCACTTTGATCAACACTCTTGATAGATTTCCCTTCATTTTCACATGGTGCCTTTGCATTGAACTCATTTCTATTTTGTATGAATTCATCAATAGCTTTCAAAACCCTGGGTGATTCATCAATATCATATGTTCTATCTTGCCCGATGAGACACACCCTCTTTGTTGAAGGTATTCTCAACCTGTCCTCTAACACATGGAAACCACATACTACCCCAACTTCTTTGATGTATTTAATGTAATCTGCATATTGACTCATCCCAGCACGTTGTCTTTTGTATTTGCAATCAAAATCATGGGCGCAACAAGGAATCACAAAGAAGCGGGTCGTATACTTGGACTTGGCTGCTATGACGGGTAACCATGGTGTTAGTTCATCAGAGTGGTTACCAATCAACCAATCATATTGTGGGAAGAGATTTTTACAAGATGGTTCAACAACACCTTCCTGAAAAAAAAAAGAAAAGTCAAAGCTTTAATCTGGTAGATGTAAATCACTAAGTACATTAAAGGACATATGAAGTCAGGTGACAAAGGGCCAGAGAAGGCTTTGTTATAGATAGAGAAAGCAGAAGGAAGACAAGCATATTAGATTCAGTTACCTGCATACCATGAACAGTAATGGTTAATGGAAATGTCATGACACTGTTACAGATTAAAGACATTGTAAAGAGACACGTACTCATAATTCTTAAGATAAGAGTGATGAGGTAAACACCAAATGTTCCCAACATTAAAATGATATTTCCAATTTAAAATAAATTTTTGAATATACTTACCCGGTGAATATATATAGCATACGTCTCCGACGGTCGACAGATTCCAAAAACTCGCGAGCGATCGCCATGATGGTTGCTGGGTGTGACCACCAGCGCTGACTATCAGCCTGATACTGCATATATTTCTCCAGGAATTCATTTTGCTCAGCCCGTAGGGTCTCTATCGGGGAGGAAGGGGGGGCCTTTAATTAAATAATAATCATATTCACCGGGTAAGTATATTCAAATATTTATTTTAAATTGAAAATATCATTTTTAAATATTAAACTTAGCCGGTGAATATGTATATAGCTGATTCACACCCATGGTGGAGGGTAGAGACCAGTATTAAAACATTAAAGGAGTAAATGCTCAAGAGTTTTTGACAAATATTCAAAAAACAAACTTAAGTATAGGTACCTGATAAGGAAGCTGACTCTGATGAATACTCTGCCTCATTAGTCCGCTATCCTTACGAAGCCCAGCGATCCTCTCAGGATGCTGAAAGACTTCTAGGAGCTGTTATAATCAGGGTGAACACCCCTATAACAGGACCTCATCAATACCCTTGATCTGGGCACTCTCAAGAAACAAGTATGACCACCCGCCAAATCAAAAGATTGTGGAAGACTTCTTAGTCTCCACGTACAACCCAAAAAATTAAAAGTTTCAAGAGAAGAAAAAGGATATTGGGATTAAGGGAATGTAGTAGTAGAACCTTCACCCACTACTGCACTCGCTGCTACGAATGGTCCCAACATGTAGCAGTCCTCATATAGAGTCTGGACATTTTTTAAATAATGTGAAGCGAACACAGATTTACTCCTCCAAAAGGTTGCGTCCATAATGCTACTAAGGGATCTATTTTGTTTGAACGCTACTGAAGTTGCCACCGCTCTAACTTCATTATCACTTAAATGGGAGTGAGCCTCTCTAATTAAAAGTCTAATAAAATATGACAACGCATTTTTCAACATCGGTAAGGTGGTCTTTTTTAACCGAACACCATAAAGCCTCTGAATTGCCTCGCAGCGTTTTGGTTCTATTTAAATAAAATTTAAGAGCTCTTACAGGGCACAGGACTCTTTCAATTTCGTTCCCAACAATTTCAGATAGACTGGGAAGTTCAAACGACTTAGGCCATGGACGAGATGGCCGTTCTCTTTTGGCTAAAAAACCAAGTTGAAGCGAGCATACTGCTTTATTAGAGCAGAAGCCGATATTTATGCTGAAGGCATATACTTCACTAACTCTTTGCGGTAGCCATGCTCACTAAAAAGAGAGTTTTGAGTGTAAGATCTTTGAGTGATGTTAAATTCAACGGCTCAAACCTTTCAGACATAAGGAACTTAAGGACCACGTCCAAATTCCAAGCAGGAGTAGTGATCTCACGCTCCTTGGAAGTCTCAAAAGACTTGAGAAGGTCTTGAAGATCTTTATTATCAGACAGATCTAAATTTCTATGCCTAAAAACTGAAGCTAAAATGCTTCTGTAGCCTTTAATAGTTGAGGCAGAAAGGATGCGATCATTTCTAAGATAAAGTAGAAAGTTTGCAATCTGTGCTACAGTGGTATTGGAAGAGGAAATAGAGGAGGACTTGCACCAGTCTCTAAATACCTCCCATCTGGATTGGTAGATCCTGACGGTAGAGGATCTTCTAGCTCTTGCGATCGCTCTAGCTGCCTCCTTCGAAAACCCACGAGCTCTAGAGAGTCTTTCGATAGAATAAAGGCAGTTAGACAAAGCGCGAGAAGACTTTGATGAAATCTTTTTACAAGAGGCTGACGCAGGAGATCCATCCGTAACGGTAAACTTCTTGGAATGTCCACCGGCCATAGAAGAACCTCTGTGAACCATTCTCTCGACGGCAAGAGGGGAGCAACTAACGTCAACCTGGTCCCTTTGTGAGAAGCGAACTTCTGAAGAACCTTGTCTAGGATCTTGAATGGTGGGAAGGCTTAGATGTCTAGGTGAGACCAGTCCAGCAGGAAAGCGTCTATGAGGGCGGCCTCTGGATCTGGAACTGAAGAGCAGTAAGTTGGGAGCCTCTTTGTCAGTGAAGTCACAAATAGATCTATGGTGGGTTGATCCCATGTCATTCATAGCTTCTCGCACACAGTCTTGTGCAACGTTCACTCCATGGAGATGACTTGTCCTCTTCTACTGAGGCAGTCCGCTAAGACATTCATTTCTCCTTGCACGAATCTCGTCAAAAGAGAGATGATTCTTGCCTTATATGGAGTTTCTTCTGATCCGTGGACCAAAGACCCGAGCATTCCAGATTGTCCAGTGGCGCTCCCCAACCCAAATCCGATGCATCTGAATACAACACATGGTTTGGGTTCTTGATCGCAAGAGAAAGACCTTCTCGAAGTCTGACGTTGCTGTCCCACCAAGTCAGACATGTCTTGACTGAGTTGGAGATTGGGAAAGAGATACTCTCTAAGCCCTTCTCCTTGTTCCAATGGTTTAGGTGAAATTTTAGAGGGCAAAGGTTGAGTCTCCCCACAGAGATAAACTGATCCAGCGATGAAAGAGTTCCCACGAGGCTCGTTCAAACTCTTACTGAGCAACTGTTTTTCTCTTGCAAGTGACGGACTTTTAACAGAGCTTGTTGCATTCTTGTGGGAGACAAAAAAGCCCGAAAAATTTGACACTGTATCTCCATCCACAAAAAAAGAATAGTCTGGGATGGAGTAAGTTACGACTTCTCTACGTTCACTATGAGACCTAGCTCCTTGGTTAGGTCTAATGTCCATTTGAGGTTCTCCAGACAGCAATTTAATGACGACGCCCTGATTAGCCAGTCATCAAAATAAAGGGAGGCTCTGATCCCTGAAAAATGTAGAAAGCTTGCTACATTTCGCATGAGCCTTGTAAAAACAAGAGGAGCAGGACTGAGGCCGAAGCACAGTGCTCGGAATTGGTACACTACTTTCCCGTCCACAAACCTCAGATATTGTTGAAAGTTTGGATGAATCGGGATGTGGAAGAATGCATCCTGAAGGTCGAGAGAGACCATCCAGTCGCCTTCCCTTACTGCTGCCAAGACAGATTTGGTAGTCTCCATCGTGAACTTTGTCTTGACAATGAACACATTGAGTGCACTTACATCTCAAGTACTCCTGCAGTGAACGTGGCTGCCAGTTCATTGGAGCTATCCCCTATGGCCTTGTTCATGTATGACATAATTTGTACAGCAATATCATTGTCCGCTGGAGAGACCTTCTTACTTAAGCCTCCCAGGGACCAATCCAAAAAATTAAATACTTCAAATGCTCGAAAAACTCCTTTCAGGAGATGGTCTAGCTCTGAAGAAGACCATAAAATCTTGGAGCGTCTCATGGCTAGACGACAAGGAGAGTCCACTAGGCTTGAGAAGTCTCCCTGGGCAGAGGCAGGTACTCCCAAGCCGAGAACTTCTCCTGTGTCATACCAGACGCTCGAGCGAGAAGCTAATTTAGAAGGAGGAAAAGCAAAAGCAGACTTTCCTAAACTTCTCCTGGATTCCAACCAGTCTCCCAGTAAGCGCATGGCTCTCTTAGAAGAACGAGATAGAACTGACTTCGTATATGCAGGAGTCGAAGAAAGTCATGCCAAGAGTAAACTCAGACGTCGGAGAACGTGGAGCAGCCGTTACAAAATGAGTAGGAAAAAATTTCCCTAAAGAAATTCATATTTTTTTTTTTTTTTTTTAAACAAGGGATTGTTGGACAACCCTAGGTTCCTCCTCTTCTGAATGAATCCCCAAAGGTACTTTAGTTGAAAGGGGGTCATCAACTTCTTCAGAAGGCACATCATCTGATAAATCTAAAGTCTTGCGAGAAGGAGATTTCCATTCAGAATTACGTGAAGGTAAAGCCTGACAGGCTACTTCAACTTGTATATGAACAGAAGTTAAAGTTGGAGGGTCGATGTCACGTTGTGACTGCAGAGAATGTTATTCTACTACACGTCATGACTGAAGTGACTGGCGTTCAACGTCACGTAGTAACAGCGGTGACTGCTGTTCGATGCTATATCGTGACTTCGGTGACTGACGCTCGACGTCACGTCGTGTCTACGGTGTCTGCCGCTCAACATCACGTCTTGTCTGCGGTGTCTGCAGCTCAACGTCACGTTGTGACTGCGGTGGCTGACGTTCAAAGTCTCGGCAGAACTGCAGTGACTGCTGATCAAAGTTATGACTCGACTTAACTGACTGTCAATCAAAGTTACATCGAGATTTATGCTCCGCATCTCGTTTAACAGCAAAGCTGACACTAGGGATAACGTCAGCGTGATGTAACAAATCTCGTTTAGAAGGTTGAAGACCTGAATCACGTATTCCAGAACCGTGACGTACAACAAGCAAAGGATCCTTTCGCACAGGAACAGGATCGTAAGCTTTCATTAAAGAAGAAAGCTTTAACTGCATATCTTGCAAAACACTTAACTTCGGATCAACCGCACTCGGAATAGATCGTGACGTCGGTAACGTCTGTACATGAACGTCACCGCTATGAACGGGACTCTCATGATGACTACAGCTAGGACGTTGACCTTGTTCTGAAGGACCTAATTTACGTTTCAACGGTCTCGAAACCTTATGCCAAAATTTTTTAAGAAACGAGTCATCGGAAGACGAGGAGAACTTAGTCTCTCCTGTCTTATGGTAAGGACGTGCTTGAGGAGTAACGTCTGATACCTTTGAGGGAACGTCTGTTCGTTGGTTAAAGCGTCTCGCTCCCTTAGGTCCTACGACATTCCTTCTCCCAGGGGTAGGGGAGCCTGAAAGAGGTCTCGGACTAGGCAAGCGACAAGCACGAACAGACGAACCCTCCGCAACACTGAACATGTTTTTCGCACTTTCTTCACTGACACTCGCATTTTTTAATAATTTCACATTAGACATGAATAAAGCTGATTTCTATCTGAAGCATGTAATTCTCCCTTAAATCAAAAGGTTAGAATTGCGAAATATGTCGTATAATGTAAGCTCATTAGTACATAATGTATCACACATGCAAAAATTAATAAACATATACATATATATAGAATAAAATGGAAATATATAAAGTTAAAAAGATCAGTGACTTGGGAGGAGACTAAAAAACTAGATCGCTAAGGACTACGTTTTCAATCTCTCACTGTACAGTGCCTTGGGATGAGAATAAAAACTAGAACGTGAAGGACTACGTTTTATCCTCTGTCTCTCCTCTCCCTGTACAGAGACTTGGGACGAGAGTAAATATCTGAATCGAGAACAACGTTACTCACTCCCAAACTCCCTGTATAGAGACTTGGGACGAGAATAAAGATCTGGATTGCTCTCTCTCTCTCTCTCTCTCTTGTCACTCACAAGAGAATGGCTAACTCACTCTTCGTCAATAAAAGGTTATTTGACTGAAGGAAAATACTAAAAGGAATAAGAAATTGAAAATTAACATGTTCCTTTAAATTAGTATTTAAAAAACTTCAGTTTGTAAGAAGAATGAACAAAACGTCAAAAACGATTTACTCTTACTGCAAAGTGAAACCGTGATTCTCTCTTTCTCTATCGTAACGATAGAGTGAAAACTTCGTAGCATAAATAAACCAAATGTTAGTTCATCTTTGAAAACAGCACGAAGACTATTCAAAGAATAAATTTCTTAAAATATTTTCTAAAAATATTCATCTCATCAATCTAAACAAATATAAAAGATGAATGGGCTCAACCCTGTTTAACTTCGTTTCCCAAGTCAGTACCGCCTACAAAGAATAGGCATAGGTCGCTTATAAAAAAAAAATATAAAATTTATCACGGTGTTTAGTATAAATGGAAAGAGAATCGAAGAGGCCTAATAAAGGCGGGTGAGATAAAAACAATATAGAGGTAAATCTATAAATATCAACAATAATTTATAAAGTGATAAAATAATTACTAAAAACTAAAAGCCTTCAACACACTTCCGTACACTGAGGGAAGGGTCGGCCATCTTCTCTCTATGGAAAATCCAGAGAGAGATTAAAAAAGAAAGGGTAAAAAATTTTTCTCTCCTTTCAAAAGAATTTCTTTTGAAGATCATATTGTTTGAGAATAATCCAACACGGCGAAAGCCATAAAACCATAAAAAAAGTACTTCACCAATTAGTTGAAAACTTTGAGGTTAAGCGCGAGCGGAATCAGTGTTGTCGTTACACTCGACAGAGAAGAACTGAATTCCTGGGGAAATATATGCGGTACCTGGCTGACAGTCGGCGCTGGTGGTCACACCCAGCAACCATCATGGCGATCGCTCACGAGTTTTTGGAATCAGTCAACCGTCGGAGACGTAAGCTATATATATATTCACCGGCTAAGTTTAATATTTAAAAATTAATGATACGCTAAACTCAAAATATATCTGAAATTAACAGATATCTGCCACGGCAGCTTATTTCTCGCAACCAGCGTGCCTTTCCAAGTACCAATTAATCCTTTCTACTCTTTACATAACACTTTAAAATCGTGCAAATTTCACTAATTTACGATTAAAATTGTGGCCCTATGCCTGATGACGGGAATTTGCCATTTTGCTTGACCTTGACATCAACCTTAACCTTCGACCTTAACATGTATTAATTGGCATGGATTTTCATACACTCAAATGTGAACTAGTTTGAAGTCTCTGTGACAACGATGTCTAAACTTATGGCTGATTACGTGAATTGAACATTTTGCTTGACCGTGACCTTGAACTTCCAAAATTTAATCATTTCCAGCTTTTTACATAAGTTAATCCCTGCAAGTTTTCTTACTCTATGATTAAAATTATGGCCAGGAAGCTGTTCACAAACAAACACACGCACCCACACAAACACACAAACGGGGGTAAAGCATAACCTCCTTTCAACTTCATTGGCGGAGGTAAAAAGGAAAAACTAAACATTTCCAGCAGGAGCAGTTATAATCCTTTTCCTCAATCTAATAAAAGTTAAGATAGAAGCTTATTATTCTCATTATTAATAATTTCTAGTTACTTAGGTATATGAAGAAAAAAAAAAACAATGAACTAACTATTTATGTTTCCATGGAATTTAATATCCGAATGAAAAAAAAAAAGAGAAAAATCTTCATAAGAAAATAAAAGACACAAGTAAATAAAGTGATTTTGGCAAATTAAAAGCCTATTTTTAGGGAGGTGCTACATGTTCTCGAAGGACTTTACTGTAAAAGGCTAGAATAGGGAATCCATTACAACATAAATCAACAAAGAAATATTTCCCCTAACCTAGGGCCAGTGTTTCAATGTGCAAAACACGAACTCTGTATAAAAGGGATACTGACTTCAGACTCTATTGAAATCATCACAGCATCAATGCCGGAATCATCTAGCAATCAATATGTCATCATTAAGAACTAATACTAATCTGGAGACAATGCTAATTGCACACTAACTTGGATCAAGCCGCCATCTTACATACTCAAGAGTGAGATTCAAATACAGTACTGTATCCCCTTCCCTACTTGAGGCTAGAAAGGAGGGAGAGACTTTGAGACCACACATCACTTCCACTATAATAATTGTAAATAGGGCATTCACCTCATAAGGAAAAAACTCTTGAGAAAAAGCAAAATGCCTTTCATTATGTTTCTGCAGAGGGTCTTGATTGGTGTGTCCTTCTATCCTTTTTTCCATTGTAGGAGCCACAAATGAGCCGAATACCCCTCACGCATGTTGTACCGCCTGGAGATGTTTCAGGTAGTCTTATAAACAAACACAACCAGACCAACCCACATGGCTCTGTATATCCTGAAATTGCATTCAGTAAGCCCTCCATCTTTTCAGGGGTTATATAACAGAGATACCTGTGAAGAGCAATAAACCACATATTGGTGGCCTAGCCTGATTCAACTCATATCCCCTGGAAATAAATAATCATTGCCTATACATGGTTGACTAAAACAGTACATAAATTACTGTATTGTACTACTGTACATTGTTTTCTAGGTAAAATGACTTATAATGCATACATTGCTACCACACCATCCTAAGTATAAGTAAAAAACAAAATAATGTTGTTTCTAATTAACAGCACTCACTGATATTGTAGTGTATATTACAGTAATATATGTACACTACTATCTCTACCATACAATTTAATTAGCAAAGGCAAGAAAACACATCATTCTCAAGTGATAGCTGTCTTCGCGAGATCACCTCACAACCATACTAGCTTGTAACCTATTACTGTATGTAGCCTGTAACTATGGACAGTACTGTACTGTATTTTGGTTAATGTACTGTACAGTAAATACACAGTTAGAAGTTCTTTAAAAAAAAAAGAGAGAGAGACTACAAAGTACACAACGTCACGTACCATTTATGAAGAATTTCTACACCACAAAATCTTGCGAAGCCCGATCCAACCCTTAAGGCACAGTAGTAAGGTGCAGTATTGCACATAAAGTGAACAGTACAGGTACACAGTATGTAACAAATTCTTACGTAACATACGTAACTCAACCCTCATCAAGAACTTCTACCCTCACTCAAAGAGTAATGACCTTCATCTGCTGCTTAGCGGTAGTTTGAGAAGATGAAGCAGCTCTCTAAAGAGCCATGGTGTGGGTAAAGCAAGAGCACTTACTGCATGACAAACAAATGAGGGAGATGCTTTCACAATGAATGACGCTGAGGGAAGGAGGCAGAGTCAGCTACAGCGTGGTATAGTAAAGGGAAGGAAATGTGAAGGTTAGGTGCAAAGAGGTGTGGATGGTTTGAAAACTTATCCACTAAAGCTTGGTGGAAGAGGAATTTACAAAGATGGTCACTATAAAGACACTCCTCTATTGGTATCTTTTCGAGATTTCAAGCACCCAACCTTGAATTTTGTTTTGATAAGTTCTGTATAGCCTCATTGGTAGGCTTACACGATAAATTTGCCATTGCTGATGTAACTATCTGAGATCCTCAAAAACATCACCAAACTGATTGGAACCTACTTGAGCATCCCATTTCTTGAGGAGAGAGTCTTCACAAAAACTCTTAAGTTCTGTGAATCCCTGAAAGGAGATTACACTCTTGGAGTAAGGTAAAGTCTCCTTTCAGCATCATGACCCTCATCAATTATAATTTCATTTAGACCATGTGTCAAAGAAGAGTATTATCTGGCCTGGCACTATCTTCCCAAACACTGAAACATCAAGAAAATTGTGGTCTAAAAGAAAACCAACAGCCTCTAATGTTAAGTTGGCAGATTTGATTATCATCAGGATATCTCTTTTGGGATAAGCTGAGGAATGGATCCTTAACCTGCCAACATGATTGAATGAATGTAGCAAAATATTTAAATCCCAGATCATCAATTGGAAGATCAAAGCCATTGCATGAAAGATGACAGATTCCGAGAAAACACACATCCAATGCCAAGGTTCCCCATAAGGTCCCCCTCCTCAAAATTCATAAAACCCGTTAGCTCCGTTACCTCTCTTCCATCAGCAAACCCAAATGACTATGATTAAAAGATACCAGTCACTCAAGTTTTTTCTCTTGACTCTAATACCCGGAAGGTCCAGCCACCACCGATTTCAGAGGCTGGGATGGAGAGGGAGTGGATGGAGCAAAGACTTCCAGAAAAGGTAGAGACTTGCGCGGGATCACTATAGAGGGAGTATATCGATGAACCAACTATCTAGCAATAAATGAAGCGTCCACAGGGGGCACAAGTTGACCAAACCTGGGATGAATGGTAACCTGCCTAGCAAAAACCTGGGTTGACGCCAACCAAGCAAGCTGACCAAAACCCAAGAGAGCACCCCAAGTCAGCCTCCAAGTGAACACTGAAGTCTCCTCTGAGGACCCTCGGATCAAAGTTGCATCATCTTCAGGGTCTAAATCATTCTGTGACCTAAAATGTACTATTTGAAAGGGTGTCTGTGCCACCATGACATCTACCAAAATTTCTTTTGCCAAATCCAATGTGATTAGGCAGATGAGATCTCAGACTTCCTTATTGGGTAAATATTCAGCAGAAACGGTGATCTTAGCAAATCCTTTCTGCACTATGAAAGAAAAAATGGCATTTTTCTCAAGCCTGTTGCTTGTGGATTCTTATGTTGGGCAGAATAAATCTACTGCAAGCAGAAAGAACAGTTTACAAGGCCCAAAGCCCTGTTCCACAATGCACAACAGTTGCTGTGCTAGTGACACTGCTGTGCATCATTTAAGATTAGCCAGATTATCACATCCACTTTGGCTACATTTAGCCTCAATTTAATTTGATTTCAATATAAAATTCACAAGTGAAAAAATAAATTCATTAATATCTCCAAGGAGAGGAGTATAACTTTGGCACCCAAGGACCTTACTAGTATTAATCTTCAGGCTCAGTTAAGGCTAATCCCTTCCCTAACAATCAAGTAGATGTCGCCCCTGCACCAAACTGAAGGGTTAGGGAGAGGCAATAACTAAGTTACACTTTTCACTAACTACAGTACATAGTAACTGAAACATATGGCTCACAAAGCTGCTTAGCAGGAAACAGTAAAAGCATATTTAATGAATAAGGCAATTTTGACTGAAAAATTAAAACATAGGAAGGTGAAGGTGTCTGGTTTCAGTTCCAGTTCCATCAGAATAGATGCTCACCAGAATGTCAGCCGGGCAAGCCCAACCCCCCACTGTGGTGCCCTACCACAGCAGTAGCCTCCCCAGTAAACAGCTTAAACTCACGGCCCTGGGCGGGGATCGATCTCTTGCCACGCGAATGCGAGGCAAACACGTTACCACTGTACTAACCAGGAGACTAACCCATTCCCCTAACTCATCAGGTAGATATTCGTCCCTTCAACAAATTGATGAGTAAGGAAAGGGGGCCATAACTAAGTTATTATATTTTCCTTAGCTACATAAAAGTTGAACCTGTGACTTAAAGAGCCAATACATAGGTTCATCTGGGGTAACCCCCCACTCCCCCTATTTCCTTTATCAAATATATATGGGAAGGAGGAAGATCCAGTAACTGAGGGAAAGAGCTATGTGTTAGCACTTCTCCCCCTCTCTAAAAAAAACCTTGGTGGAGAAGAGAGAACGTCTCCACTCCAATTATGTTCATTGCCAGAAAACCTAAAATCAATAAATAATCAATCAATGTATATCAAAATACACTGCCTTGTAAGTGAAAATTCTACAAAATCAGACTAAACCAAATCATGGTTTATTCAATTTTTATCTCTATTAATAATACCCACAATATATACAATTATCATATTGCATAAAGGGTTTGGGAAACAATTCGACACACCTGCCTAACCCAACTGAGGTTAGATGATTCATCTAAAATTGTGCATTTATACATAAAACATTAAAATTTAGCCTACTCAGGTATAATGATCATTGGCTGAGAGGTTTCTGGCAGTTAACTATCAAAAGCTTCCAAAATAAAAGCTGTAGAGTGACTAATCAATAGAATATACAATCAAAAGTTAGGATTGCGGATCCAAAAAGCACTGGGGTCAGCAACATAAACTGGACTAAAATCAAAATTATGACAGTTGCTGCATATAAACACTCCCAAGCTGACATAAAAATGGAAGCTAAAAGGTGTTACACACTGGAAACCGGGATATATACTAGGCTATGTTAGCCAAAAATTATATGGTAAGGGATCAAACTTATAACAAACTAATTAAAATGAAGGGATTAAAGAAATCATAAAATTAAAAAAGACAATAAGCTACATAAACTTAAAACACCTCCATTCTGATAAGAAAACTAGTAATGAATGGCTCCATACATCTTACAAAGCCGATTGCATAAACAATCAAAACACTGATAGGGATTTTGAACGGTACTGTAATTAAATCTATTACGTTAATGCTATTACAGTTCAATATTAAGAATAGTGGATAAATAAATCATACTTGATTACTATTCCTTAACTTAACAGTAAATGAAGTCTTCTCACTTCCTGGTTGATTAATTGATTTGGAGTTTTCTAGCTTCCTAACATCTAAGGTCATTGACACCGATCTCTCTCACTTCATGGAACTGAGCAAGGAACGTCATGACAGCTCAGCAACAGGAACCAAGAAGGAGGCTTGATGCAAGTTAGTTTGCAAGTATCATGGTCTCCAAATAAGTATTGGTTCTCGATGAGGACATATCGATTGCCAGATGTTTTCACCATTGGAGGTGCTGTGACAATTTCAATAGAGCTTAAACTTGTGGGTCTCCCTTATACACACTGATTTTATGCTTTGCACATTGAAACACTGGCTCTAGAGCAGGAGAGAGAGTATTTCTTTGGTAATTTATGTCGTATTGTACTACTTGTTCTAGACTTTTACAGGAGAGTCCTTTGAGACCACATGATGCATTACCCAAAAATACTGATTAAAGAAAGGCCCCTTTATCACATCACTATAAGAATCACTTCTATTATATTTAAAAGTTACATATAATAGTAACTATCAAAGCCCAAAAGTGTAGCAAGTACTAAAACAACATAAGTACAGGTACATACTAAAATGCATGAAACTATTTCACGGTATAAAACATCCCATGAGGGCATACTACATTCAGTGGGCCTATTATGGTACACTTTACACAATACTTAATAAAAAATAATAAGATTATTGTGATAATAATTGGCTGATGTGCATAATAATGAGACAATGACTAACAAATCAAATTAGTAACAACATCAGACTGCTTTTACATCAAATAAAAACATCTTGGTTTCCAGTCAATGAAACAATGCTCAAACAATGGTCTTTTCTTAGGTAAAGGTTCACTTGATCTCAATAACATAAAAAATAAATTTTGTATCCCATTTACCTGTAAAACAATGCTTTCAGGAAAAGTGTCCCAGATGCCACGTCTTTTTAGGTCTATTCCAAGTCCTTTATGCCCTTCTCCTGAAAGTATGTACACAAGGAGTCCATTCCCACATCCTAGATCTACAAATGTCTGGTATTCAGTAGTGCCTTTAAGTTCTCTTTCCTTTTTCCACAACAGAAGGAGATATGTTGCTATTGCCACATCTTCAAATACAAATTTTTGAGGATCCGTATTCTCAGGCCAATTCTGCATAGTATGAAAGGAAAATGAATCAATGTGAAAATACCCAATGCTAAATGCAATCTTAATATCAAGTAAACGACAAATAAAAACAATCACTTTAATGTACATCCAATCCTAGTTACAGTACTCATTTTCCTATCAACTTAGTTTTATGTTCTGTCTAAGTGTTTGATAACAGTTACAGTACTTATTTTCTCTAAGTGTTTGGTAACACTTTACTGACAACAATAGAGCCTTTTGAAATGTTTAAATAAGAAAAACCATAAAATATAGCTATTCAAGCTACATAAAAAAAAAATCAATATCATAATACTATATTGAATCCTTTAAAATCATGCAGTAAAAAGATTATAAACCATTTCAATAAAATTACAAATTTACATATAAATCTATATATTTCAAATCAATCAGAATGAAAAATAAAATACATATTTGAGATAGTTTTGTTACCAATCATCTTAATAAACTAATGCTGATAAATGAGTAATAACATATAGCACACACAAATGAATTGAGTAAACAAGTGCAAACACATTCATGTTCACCCCTGGTTTTTTATACTCGAAGAAAATACAATTCCTATCATAAGTTTCAATAATGCATTAACTGCAATTTCTATGAAAGAACATAATGATCAAAATAGTATTTGCAAAAGATTAATGAAACTTGGATTTGAGATATAAACTCATCTAAGTTTTTACAAAGAAGAGATTCTGGAACAATGGAAACTGTATATCTAAACTCTTTTAAATGAAAGAAACTAGCTTCAACTGGAGGAGGATGGCATAATTGTGGAAGCAAGAGAGACCATAACATATATTTCCTTTCTAATATTTTTACAAGGAATAAATGAATATATATTGTTGATAAATATATTGTCATCACATTTAATATACGAGATTTCCTTTCTTTCTTATATAGTAATACTAAGTATGCAGTTAATTCTAATAATAATGTCTTCTCCAGTATAAGGCTCAATAATAGATACTGTACTGTTCTAGAAGTTTAATTCCAGATGTGACCAAGTTAAGGAATGATCTTCCTAATCAGGTAGTTGAATCCGTGGCACTTAAAAACTTCAAATATGCAGCGAATATCTTTATGTTGAGGAGGCTGACATAAGTCTCTTTTTTATAGTTTACATATGAAAGATCTAACATGTTACTATTCTTAAAATACCATGCTTTAATTGTTCATTACTTCTCTTGGTTTGTTTATTGACTCATTTCCTTTACTCACTGGGCTATTTTTCCTTGTTGGCGCCCTCTGGCTTTTCTAACTAGGGTTTTAGCTTAGCCAGAAATAATAATAATAATAATAATAATAACAATAATATGTTATTTTTATAATAAAATAAATTTTTGAATATACTTACCCGGTGATTATATAAGCTGCAGCTCTGCTGCTCGACAGAAAACTCTACGTTAAAAATCCGCCAGCGATCGCTATGCAGGTAGGGGGTGTACTCCAACAGCGCCATCTGTCGTGCAGGTACTCAGTACTCATTGTAAACAAAGAACTCAATTTTCTCCTCGGTCCACTGCGTCTCTATTGGGGAGGAAGGGAGGGTCCTTTAATATATAATCACCGGGTAAGTATATTCAAAAATTTATTTTATTATAAAAATAACATTTTTCAATATTTAACTTAGCTGGTGATTATATAAGCTGATTCACACCCAGGGGGGTGGGTAGAGACCAGCAATAAATGTTTACATTATTATGAGCTAAGGATTTTTTATTTCATTTTAGCAGTTATCAAAATAACAAACATAAAATAAATAAGTACCTGGTAAGGAAGTCGACTTGAACAATTACTCTGCCTTTTTAAGTACGTCTTCCTTACGGAGCCTCGCGATCCTCTTAGGATGCTGAGCGACCCCTAGGAGCTGAAGTATCAAGGGTTGCAACCCATACTACAGGACCTCATCAAAACCTCTAATCTAGGCGCTTCTCAAGAAAAGAATTTGACCACCCGCCAAATCAACCAGGATGCGAAAGGCTTCTTAGCCTTCCGGACAACCCAAAAACAACAATAAAAACATTTCAAGAGAAAGATTAAAAAGGTTATGGAATTAGGGAATTGTAGTGGTTGAGCCCTCACCCACTACTGCACTCGCTGCTACGAATGGTCCCAGGGTGTAGCAGTTCTCGTAAAGAGACTGGACATCTTTAAGATAAAAAGACGCGAACACTGACTTGCTTCTCCAATAGGTTGCGTCCATTATACTTCGCAGAGATCTATTTTGTTTAAAGGCCACTGAAGTTGCGACAGCTCTTACCTTCAGCAAAGCTTGGTCTTCCTCACTCAGATGGGAATGAGCTTCTCGTATTAACAGTCTGATAAAATAGGATAAAGCATTCTTTGACATAGGCAAAGATGGTTTCTTAACAGAACACCATAAAGCTTCTGACTGTCCTCGTAAAGGTTTAGTTCGTCTTAAATAGAACTTAAGAGCTCTAACAGGGCATAAGACTCTTTCTAGTTCATTTCCAACCATATTTGATAGGCTTGGAATATCGAACGATTTAGGCCAAGGACTAGAAGGTAGCTCGTTTTTGGCTAGAAAACCAAGTTGTAAAGAACATGTAGCCGTTTCAGATGAAAATCCGATGTTCCTGCTGAAGGCGTGAATCTCACTGACTCTTTTAGCTGTGGCTAAGCAAACCAGGAAAAGAGTCTTTAAAGTGAGATCTTTAAAGGAGGCTGATTGTAGTGGCTCGAACCTTTCTGACATGAGGAATCTTAGTACCACGTCTAAATTCCAACCAGGTGTAGCCAAACGATGCTCCTTCGTGGCCTCAAAAGACTTAAGGAGGTCCTGTAGATCTTTGTTGTTGGAAAGATCTAAGCCTCTGTGACGGAAGACTGATGCCAACATGCTTCTGTAACCCTTGATAGTGGGAGCTGAAAGAGATCTTTCTTTCCTCAGGTATAAAAGGAAGTCAGCTATTTGAGTTACAGAGGTACTGGTCGAGGATACTGATACTGACTTGCACCAGTTTCGGAAGACTTCCCACTTCGACTGGTAGACTCTAAGAGTGGATGTCCTCCTTGCTCTAGCAATCGCCCTGGCTGCCTCCTTCGAAAAGCCTCTAGCTCTCGAGAGTCTTTCGATAGTCTGAAGGCAGTCAGACGAAGAGCGTGGAGGCCTTGGTGTACCTTCTTTACGTGTGGCTGACGTAGAAGGTCCACCCTTAGAGGAAGAGTTCTGGGAACGTCCAATAGCCATCGAAGTACCTCGGTGAACCATTCTCTCGCGGGCCAGAGGGGAGCAACTAACGTCAACCTTGTCCCTTCGTGAGAGGCGAACTTCTGCAGTACCTTGTTGACAATCTTGAACGGGGGGAATGCATATAGGTCTAGATGTGACCAATCCAGTAGAAAGGCATCTATATGAACTGCTGCTGGGTCCGGGATTGGTGAGCAATATATTGGGAGCCTCTTGGTCATCGAGGTTGCGAAGAGATCTATGGTAGGCTGGCCCCATGTGGCCCACAGTCTCTTGCACACATCCTTGTGTAGGGTCCATTCTGTTGGAATGATTTGTCCCTTCCGACTGAGGCAATCTGCCACAACATTCAAGTTGCCTTGGATGAACCTCGTTACTAGAGAAATGTTTAGATCTTTTGACCAGGTGAGGAGGTCCCTTGCGATCTCGTACAGCGTCATAGAGTGGGTCCCTCCTTGCTTGGAGATGTACGCCAAAGCCGTGGTGTTGTCCGAGTTCACCTCCACCACTTTGCCTTGAAGGAGAGACTTGAAGCTTTTCAAGGCCAGATGAACTGCCAGTAGCTCCTTGCAGTTGATATGCATTGTTCTTTGACTCGAGTTCCAAGTTCCCGAGCATTCCCGACCGTCTAATGTCGCGCCCCAGCCCGTGTCCGATGCGTCCGAGAAGAGAACGTGGTTGGGAGTCTGAACAGCCAGGGGCAGACCCTCTCTGAGGCTGATACTGTCCTTCCACCAAGTCAGGGAAGACTTCATCTTCTCGGAAATGGGGATCGAGACCGCTTCTAGCGTCTTTTCCTTTTTCCAGTAAACAGCTAGGTGATATTGAAGAGGACGGAGGTGTAGTCTTCCTAACGATACAAACTGTTCCAGGGATGATAGTGTCCCTATCAGACTCATCCACTGCCTGACTGAACATCGTTCCTTCTTCAGCATGTTCTGGATGCATAACTGGGCTTGACTTGTTCTGGGGGCCGACGGAAAAGCCCGAAAAGCTTGACTGTGAATCTCCATCCCTAAATACACAATAGTTTGGGATGGGACCAGTTGAGACTTTTCCATATTGACCAGGAGACCCAATTCCTTGGTCAGATCTAGAGTCCACTTTAGATCCTTCAGACAGCGACGACTGGAAGAAGCTCTTAGAAGCCAGTCGTCCAAATAGAGGGAGGCTCTGATGTCCGCTAAATGAAGGAATTTGGCTATATTCCTCATCAGCCTCGTAAACACAAGAGGAGCTGTGCTTAGGCCAAAGCACAGGGCTTGAAACTGGTAGACAACCTTTTCGTAAACGAATCTCAGAAAAGGTTGGGAGTCTGGGTGGATGGGGACGTGAAAGTATGCGTCCCTTAGGTCTAAAGAGACCATCCAGTCTTCCTTTCTGACCGCTGCTAGAACGGACTTTGTGGTCTCCATGGCGAACGTCTGCTTTGTGACAAAGACATTCAGCGCACTGACGTCTAGCACCGGCCTCCACCCTCCTGTCTTCTTTACCACTAAGAAGAGACGGTTGTAGAAGCCCGGGGTTTGATGGTCCAGGACTTTGACTACCGCTCCCTTTTCTAGCAAGAGAGACACCTCCTGTTTCAATGCTCGTCTCTTGTCTTCCTCTCTGTACCTGGGAGAGAGATCGATGGGAGACGTTGCTAGAGGGGGTTTTCGTACAAACGGGATCTTGTACCCCTCTCTGAGCAACTTCACAGATTGTGCATCTGCGCCTCTCTTCTCCCAGGTCTGCCAGAAGTTCTTGAGTCTGGCTCCCACTGCTGTCTGAAGAAGGTGGCAGTCAGACTCTGCCTTTAAAGGACTTGGTTCCTTTCTTCTTCCCACGTCTCCCTTCGGCACGAGCACCTCCTCTGCTGGAGGCTCTGCCACGAAAGGGCGGAATAAATCTGGACGCTGGAGTGTCCATCCTGGGTCTTGACAAGGTAGGCAAAGGGGTGGCTTTGCGGGCAGAGGACGCAACCAGGTCATGGGTGTCCTTCTGAATCAAAGAAGCAGCAATCTCCTTAATCAAGTCCTCTGGAAAAAGGCACTTAGAGAGAGGAGCAAACAGAAGTTCTGATCTTTGACACGGTGTCACTCCAGCTGACAGGAAAGAGCAAAGGTTCTCACGCTTCTTGAGGACCCCGGATACGAACGAAGCAGCAAGCTCACTAGATCCGTCACGTATGGCCTTGTCCATGCAGGACATGATGAGCAAGGAAGATTCCTTGTCAGAAGGGGAGATCTTCCTGCTCAAAGCTCCCAGACACCAGTCCAAAAAGTTGAAGACCTCGAAGGCTCTAAATACTCCTTTCAACAGATGGTCTAGGTCCGAAGGTGACCAGCATATCTTAGAGCGTCTCATGGCTAGCCTGCGGGGAGAGTCTACAAGACTTGAGAAGTCGCCCTGGGCAGAGGCAGGAACTCCCAAGACGAGAACTTCTCCCGTGGCATACCAGACGCTCGATCTGGAAGAGAGTTTAGCAGGGGGAAACGTAAAGGCTGTCTTCCCTAGACTCTTTTTGGACTGCATCCAATCTCCTAAAACTCGTAAAGCTCTCTTGGACGAGCGTGCGAGGACGAGTTTCGTAAAGGCAGGCGAGGATGACTGCGTACCTAAAGCAAACTCTGACGGAGGAGAGCGTGGAGCCACAGACACAAACTGGTCCGGATACATCTCTTTGAACAGAGCAAGAACTTTTCTAAAGTCCAAAGAGGGTTGCGTGGTCTTGGGCTCGTCAAGGTCCGAATTTGGTTCATCAACGTGTGCCGCATCGTCATCATCAGAGAGTCCATCATCCGAGAATTGAGGAGGAAGCGGCAAAGGAGTAGGTATCGGCTGGTCAGCTGAGTCCGGTCGCACGGGTGCACGCGTGACTGAACCGGACGCAACGTCATGGAACTGTTGCCCAGTCTGTGAGCTGGCAACAACCATAGCAGCGCGGGGACGCACAGCGTCTACTCCAGACTGTCTAGTCTGATGTGGGCGAGCAGAGGCAACCACACTGGGTTGCGGAGGTTGACGCACCGCGTCAAAACAAAACAACTTTGACGGTTGTTGTGCCTCGCGAACGTCAACGGAAGGTTCCGTGCGTCGCTGAACGTCAACATGCGGCTGGCAGGGTACACTGGAAAGCATGGGTGGCGGGACTCTCTCAGCTGGAGTGTGCAAGAAGGTCGCCTCAGCGTCCACAGGACGCACAACCGTGGTTGGTTGTAGGCAAGAGGTTGGTGCAGCAGCAACCTTCTCCGCACGAAAGTCCTGCATCAGAGACGTTAACTGATACTGCATGGTCTGCAGCAAAGACCACTTAGGGTCTACAGGAGCAGGTGCGGCAACAGACGGTGTGACTGCCTGAGGCGGTACCGCTTTGCCTCTCTTAGGAGGTGAGCAGTCATCGGAAGACTGCAGCGAGTCCGAACTGACCCAGTGGCTACAACTGGGCCGTTGGACTTGCGCGGAAGGGACCGACTTGCGCTTAAGAGGTCGTGAGACCTTGGTCCATGGTTTCTTACGAGAAACCTCTTCCGCAGACGAGGAATAAATGGGCTCTCTTGTCTCTGTGTGGGTGGGGCGATCTTGGGTAGATACGCCCGAAACCACGGAGGGAACGTCTGTTCGCTGATTAAAGCCTCTCAAACCCTTTGGTCGTACGACATTGCTTCTCCCCTGGACTTGGGAGCTTGAAAGAGGTCCCGGACTAGGAGGACAACAGGCACGAACAGACGAACCCTCAAGCGCAACACTATCCACAACACTATCACTCACTTTATCACTTCCCACTGCACTCTTACACTTCAGCTCCTTGACGTCCGCCATGAGCTGGTTACGGTCACTAGCCAAGGACTCGACTCTCTCACCCAGAGCTTGGATGGCACGCATCATATCTGCCATCGAAGGTTCCTGAGTGCCAGAAGGGGGATTAGGAGCAACCACTACAGGGGAAGGAATAGGTTGTGGGGCATGAGGAGAGGAAAAATCAACGGAACGAGATGAACTTCTCCTGACTCTATCTCTCTCTAGCCTACGTGTATATTTCTGGAATTCGATAAAATCGAATTCCGAAAGCCCAACGCATTCCTCACATCGATCTTCCAATTGACAGGTTTTATCCCGACAATTGGAACAAACGGTGTGAGGATCGATAGAGGTCTTCGGAAGACGCCTTGAACAGTCCCTAGCATTACACTTCCTGAATTTAGGGACTTGAGAAAGGTCAGCCATTTTGAATTGGTCAAAGGGGAATTCAAAAACTATCCAAAGTCGTCAACAAATAATCCGATATCAAAAAAAGAATGCAAGGATTTATTGAAGAGAAAGCCTGCACAGCGAAAGCTCAAAACTAGAAACGTGTACTTCACCAAATAGTTGTGAAAACCAATCCAGTTAGCAACAGCGAATTAGTAGGTCTTGCCGGTGGCATGACGGAGAGAAAATTGAGTTCTTTGTTTACAATGAGTACTGAGTACCTGCACGACAGATGGCGCTGTTGGAGTACACCCCCTACCTGCATAGCGATCGCTGGCGGATTTTTAACGTAGAGTTTTCTGTCGAGCAGCAGAGCTGCAGCTTATATAATCACCGGCTAAGTTAAATATTGAAAAAATAATAATACATACATACATACATACATACATACATACATACATACATACTGTACATATACCAAGGCACTTCCCCCAATTTTGGGGGTAGCCGACATCAAACAAATGAAACAGAAAAGTGGGCCTCTCCTCTCTACGTTCCTACTAGCCTGACAAGGGACTCAACCGAGTTCGGCTGGTACTGCTAGGGGTGCCACAGCCACCCTCCCCCGTTATCCACCACAGATGAAGCTTCATAACGCTGAATCCCCTACTGCTGATAACTCCGCGGTCTTCCAAGGCACCGAAGGAAGCAGCAGAGCCTACCGGAACTGCGTCACAATCGCTCACCATTCATTCCTATTTCTAGCACACTCTTGCCTCTCTCACATTTATTCTCCTATCACCCAGAGCTTCCTTCACTCCATCCATCCACCCAAACCTTGGCCTTCCTCTTGTACTTCTCCCATCAACTCTTGTATTCATAACCTTCTTTAGCAGACAGCCATTTTCCATTCTCTCAGCATGGCCAAACCACCTCAACACATTCATATCCACTCTAGCTGCTAACTCATTTCTTACACCCGTTTTCACCCTCACTACTTCGTTCCTAACCCTATCTACTCGAGATGCACCAGCCATACTCCTTAGATATTTCATCTCAAACATTCAATTTCTGTCTCTCCGTCACTTTCATTCCCCACAACTCCGATCCATACAGCACAGTTGGTACAAGCACTTTCTCATACATTCATGCCTAACCCTCTATTTTTTACTACTCTCTTAACTGGCCCCGACACTTTGCATCCTTCATTCACTCGCTGACATAAATCTGTTTCCACTCCACCATTTGCTGCAACAACAGACCCCAAGTACATAAACTGATCCACCTCTTCAAGTAACTCTCCATTCAACATGACATTCAACCTCGCACCACCTTCCCTTCTCGTACATCTCATAACCTTACTCTTACCCACATTAACTCTCAACTTCCTTCTCTCACACACCCTTCCAAATTCTGTCACTAATCGGCCAAGCTTCTCTTCCGCGTCTGCAACCAGTACAGTATCATCCGCAAACAACAACTGATTTACCTCCCATTCATGGTCATTCTCGTCTACCGGTTTCAATCCTCATCCAAGCACTCGAGCATTCACCTCTCTCACCACTCCATCAACATACAAGTTAAACAACCACGGCGACATCAAACATCCCTGTCTCAGCCTCAATCTCACCGGAAACCAATCGCTCACTTCATTTCCTATCCTAACACACATTTTACTATCTTTGGAGAAACTTTTCACTGCTTGCATCAACCTTCCACCAACTCCATATAACCTCATCACATTCCACATTGCTTCCCTATCAACTCTATCATACCCTTTCTCCAGATCCATAAACGTAGCATACACCTCCTTACCTTTTGCTAAATATTTCTCGCATATCTGCCTAACTGTAAAAATCTGATTCATACAACCCCTACCTCTTCTAAAACCACCCTGTACTTCTAAGATTGCATTCTCTGTTTTATCCTTAATCCTATTAATCAGTACTCTACCATACTCTTTTCACACCACACTCAACAAACTAATACCCCTTGAATTACAACACTCAAGCACATCTCCCTTACCCTTATATAGTGATACAATACATGCACAAACCCAATCTATTGGTACCATTGACAACACAAAACACATATCAAATAATCTCACCAACCATTCAAGTACAGTCACACCCCCTTCCTTCAACATCTTAGCTCTCACGCCTTCCATACCAGATGCTTTTCCTACTCTCGTTTCATCTAGTGGTCTCCTCACTTCCTCTCTTGTAATCTCTCTCATTCTCATCTCCCATCACCGGCACCTCAACACCTGCAACAGAAATTATATCTGCCTCCCTATTATCCTCAACATTCAGTAAACTTTCAAAATATTTCGCCCACCTTTTCCTTGCCTCCTCTCCTTTTAACAACCTTCCATTTCCATCTTTCACAATCTCTTCAATTCTTGAACCAGCCATCCTTACTCTCTTTACTTATTTCCAAAACTTCTTATTCTCTTCATATGAATGACCCAATCCCTGACCCCACCTCAGGTCAGCTGCTCTCTTTGCCGCACTTACCTTGCTCTTTACTTCCACATTTTTCTCTCTATATCTTTCATACTTCTCTACACTATTACTCTGCAGCCATTCTTCAAAAGCCCTCTTTTTCTCTTCCACTTTTACCTTCACTCCTTCATTCTACCATTCACTGCCCTTCCTCATGCTGCCTCCAACAAACTTCTTGCCACATACATCACTTGCAATCCCAACAAAATTTTCTTTTACTAACTTCCACTCCTCTAAATTACTCGTTTCTCTTACTTTCACTTCGTCATATGCCATTTTCAACCTTTCATGATATTTACTTTTTACCCCTGGTTTTATTAGCTCTTCAACCCTCACTAGCTCCCTTTTACATCCACCTACTCTATTCCCCCACTCTTTTGCTACAACTAATTTTCCTTCCACCAAAAATTGATCAGACATACCATTAGCCATACCCCTAAACATGTGCACGTCTTTTAATCTTCTAAACATTCTTTTAGTTATCAACACACAATCCATTAATCCCCTTTCTACCACTCTTCCATTTGGCACTGTTACCTATGTATACTTGTTTTTATCTTTCTTTTTGAAAAAGCTACAACTTATCACCATCTCTAGCTCAACACACATATCTACCAGTCTCTCACCACTCTCATTTTCACCTGGTGAGCCATACTTCCCAATGACACCTTCTACCTCTCCAGCACCCACTCTAGCATTTAAGTCACCCATGACAACTACATAATTCCTTCTACCCAGTCCTTCTACACACCTACTTATTCATTCCCGAACTCATTCCACTCTTCTTCACTTTTCTCACAACCTGGCCCATATGCACTGACAAAAGCACAACATTCCCTACCCAACCAACCTTTACCCACATTAACCTAGATGATATCTCCTTCCATTCCACTACTTTACCTGTCATCCATTCACTCAGCAATAAAACCACACCTGATAATAATAATAATAATAGTAATAATAAGCATAGAACTTATCTTCAGTAAAAGTAAAGGATCTAGCTACATTTCATTAAATAATTATATAAGTGCACCAATACAGTTTATTGCCTTTCTGATTGTTACTCCCCTGCTGACTAGTTATGCATCTTTTTATTTCTTTCCGATGTGAATATAGTTTTTATGTTGAAAATTAGCAATTTACATTTGCTCTCCACAGTGAAAGTTAAAGAATTCTAAAGCTTTAAATAAAGTTTACTTTGAACTCGAAGATTCGACCTTGAACCAGAAAGCGCAGGAATTTCCGATATGCACGATGGATTGGCACTAGGAAATATGCGTCTTTAAAGTCCACAGATGCCATAAAGTCTCCTAGACACACCACTTGGATCACGGAGGTTGCTTCACAAACTGATTCAAGGTAGAGAGATCGATTACTGGTCTCCAACCTCCGGACGCTTTCTCTACCAGAAAGAGGCAACTGAAAAATCCCGGGGAAGTGTTGGAGACCTCTTGCATGGCGCCTTTTAGAACCATGCTCTGGATCTCCCGAGCTAGGGCTTGCTGTTTCCCGGGATCCCGAGGAACCTGGGAGGACGAGATCAGGGGAGGAATTAGAGGAGGAGGAGAGTCTATGAAGGGGATGCAGTACCCCCAAAAAAGCACCTTGATGGTCCACTGCATGGCCCCCATAGCCTTCCACCTCCTCCAACTCCCCTACAGGCAGCCCTCTGCGCACTGCGAGGGAGGAGCCATGACCCTATTTCTGTCTAGGGTTCCTCCCTCTGCCTTTAGCCTTAGGAGGAGCCGACTTTCCACTGCCCATAGGTTTGGCTATAAAAGAGAGGCGGATGAGACTCTTGGCTAGGAGTGGAGTTGCGGTTGGGGTTTTGGGTTGTGAAGTTGGCTGCTGTTGTATTATGCAAAGGGAGGCAGCCTTTAGCATCGCGGTGCCTTGTGTCTCTTTCCTCCAAGTATGTAAGGCAGAGGAAACTGCTTATTTAGAAAAGAGGAGAGGTAGCAGAAGGTCCGAGTTTCTCAAATCTGATTTCTTGGCCTTACCGATGCTCCTATGAAGTCTGGAAACTACTGATTCCCTCCTTTTGAGGATCCAATTGCCCCACATGGTTGCAGTTGTAACAGTTAGGAAGTCCATTGTCTTAGCCCCAGCAGCTAGGACTTCCTGTAGGGACTGCATAGAGTTTTGGTTTGATAGGTCTTCGTGACTCGCTAGGTAGCCGACTGTGCCTGACCACGTGTCAAACCAGGATAATGCCTCCAGAAGGGACATTGAAGCAGCTTCCATTGCCGAGCTTCTGTGGCAGTGAAGGAGACTGGGAAAGAAGAGAATCTCTCTCAAGAGCAGCCAAGTGTGAGCCTTGCTATGAGGGGATCCAGGGTCAGAAGAGAAGGGTTGGCGTCTCTGACCTTGTAAAAGCGCTTTTGCCTCGAAAATGGGAATTGTAGAAGTTTATGGGATCCTTGTGACTTCAAGGCACCCGTTTCCCCCACACCGCCTGCGAGACCTTCCTCAGACGGCCTGCAGTGTGAATAGACTAGGGAAGTTTGATTCTGGTTTTAGGGTTTGGTGGAGGATGACATAGTCTGTTTAAAGCTGGAGCATCAGTATGTCGAGGCGACAGATGTAGATCACAGATGCCCGAGATATTACACATAGTTCCTAGAGCCCTCAGATAGGAGGACTCTAAGTCCTTTGATGGTTGCTCTTCCGAGGAATCTTCCGGTTGCGCTAATTCCTCGCGAGGAAGGGCGATAGAAGTCAGAGTGTCTGGAGGTAACGGCGAAGTAGGATACTCCATTGCCGTTGTTCCAAGGGAAGGCTGAGCGCTGGAAAATGGCGCCGCGAGCGCCTGACCTTGCCTGGAAGTCAATGGACTTAGCGTAGGTGACCAAATTATCGGTACTGTCTTAGTAAGATTCGTAGAGATACCTCTTTTTGAAGGTCTGAAGAACGAGGTAGAAGCGGTTGCATTGATCGGCGGTCTGGCCTTTTCCCTCTGCTCTCAACCAAGGAGAAGACGGGTTGAACCCCTAAGTCTTCTTACGAGGTTCTCGTGAGGCTCGTATTCCGTAACTCATTAGGGAGCACGGGAACCAGAGCTGTCCTGTCTGAAACACGAGGGCGAGGTGATTGACATGGCGCAGATATGCCCGGAGACTTGCGCGATTGGGAGGTTAAAGGACGGAAGCGCTCTCTCTCTGCTGATACGTAGCGACGGTGAGGAGAAGTGCTCTTTTTCCCTTTCCTAAAGCGATCTGAGCTCCTCAAACTAATATGTGAAGGAGAGGGATCGCGCTTTCCCCTTGTCCGCAGTCTGGGCGCGATTAGATGAAAAATCGTGGGAAGAGCTTCTCTAACGGGAGCGCTTATTATGCTTAGGAGAACTCTCTTGTGACGATTGATTGTTTGATTGATTTAAAGTTTTCAGGCATCCTGACATCTAAGGTCATTGACGCCGGTCTCTTGTGACGAAGAGCGAGAACATATTGTAGCGCTCTTTTTCTTGAAGCGCCTAGATGATCCCTTGCGAGAGGAAATCGATCGAGAGGCAGAACGTTGACGCGAGGAAGCGCTCTTAAGTTTGTGACAAGAGCATTTATAGTCTCTCGGCGAGATATTTCGTGAAGAGATAGAAGGTGACGAAGAGCGAGAACAATGATGTCTCTTCCTTTGTCGCCTGTCTCTCCGACGAGAATGTCTGGGCGAAGGAGAGCGAGCTCTCCTTTCCCTCTTCTATCTCTCCCTCCTAACCTCTGAGGAGGGCGAGAACGATGAGGAGGAGGAGGAGGGAGAGGTACTGCGATGATTACGCTTGCAACGTTGTAGTTTCGCAGAAGCGCAAGCAAGGTGCGAAGTAGGCGCCGCCGGAGCTGAAGTTACTATATCTGCTGAAACTTCTGCGGGCGCCGACTGAGTTGACGGGAGGTAAGCGAGGTCCGGAACTCCCGAGGGTTCCAAAACAGAAGAGACCCGAAGTAAAACTGTGCCCGCAAGGAACTGGTTCCACACTTCCTCTAAAGGAGAACCAGGAAGTCCAAGGGCAGGCCATACCGCTCGCACGTGATCTGGAATGAAAGCGGTAATAGAGTCATTCCCAGTGGCGGAAAAAATTGTCCCAATGGGAGGGGCAACGTGATCTGCCTGACCAAGGGGAATGGGGGTTAAGTCAATGGTGCCGCTCTTCCTTGACTTCCCACCGGAGGATGGAGGCAAGGAAGAGTCTGAAGGGAGAGATCAAGAGGCCGAAGAAGAGGCCCGAGACTCCTTACCTTTCGACGGCGAACCTGGAAGTAATGAATCCTTTTTTGATTTCTTCTTCTTCCTCCTCACGAACTTTTCCCACTGAGAGGGCCACCATTCTCTACATACTTGGCAGGGCGAGCCTTCAGACCACCTATGACCTCTGCACGAAGGGCATAAGGAATGAGGATCCACCTCCGGTGGTGACATGAATGTGCCACATGATTTCGGGGATACCCCGGGACACTTCCTCATAATAGAGGACATCACATCTAACAAAGAAAAAAGAGAGTTAATCAAAAACACAATAAAGAAAGGCTAATCTGCCAGTCAAACAAAAGCAATAGCAGCGGTGTTACCACTGCGACGGCTAGAATTCGATTGAAGGTATTCAGTAGTTACCAACTGGCAGTCCCCCACCACTAACAGGTGGATAACTACCGGCCCGGTCGTTAACGATCTTGTTAAAATTTTCTGCCGTATTTTCCAGCTCGCGCTAGAATATCTCCTACAGTAAAGAATAAGGGTTTGTATCAAGTGTAGGAACAAAAAAATAATTATATCATTCTGTTGTCCTAACATTTTTTAGGTATTTTACATTCAAATTTATCTTAAATGTATATTAAATTTTTGTTTTTGAACTATTTTTTAACAGCTTTTTCTGTAATCACGAGAAAAACCATGAAGGATTTTTTTAAACAAAATGATATTTTCAATTTAAAATAAATTTTTGAATATACTTACCCGGTGGATATATATGTAACTTACGTCTCTGACGGTCGACAGATTAAAAAAACTCGCGAGCGATCGCCGTGGTGGTTGATGGGTGTGACCACTAGCGCCGACTGTCGGCCAGGTACCGCATATATTTCCCCCAGGAATTCAGTTCTTCTCAGCCCGCAGGGTCTCTATCGGGGAGGAAGGGGGGGGGTGCCTTTAATTATATATATCCACCGGGTAAGTATATTCAAAAATTTATTTTAAATTGAAAATATCATTTTTAAATATTTAACTTAGCTGGTGGATATATATGTAGCTGATTCACACCCTTGGTGGAGGGTAGAGACCAGTATTAAAACATTAAAGGAATATAAGCTCAAGAGTTTTTGACAATTATCCAAAAAACAAACTTAAGTATATGTACCTGATAAGGAAGCTGACTCTGATGAATACTCTGCCTCATTAGTCCGCTATCCTTATGAAGCCCAGCGTTCCACTCAGGGGGCTGAAAGACTTCTAGGAGCTATTATATTTAGGGTGAACACCCCTATAACAGGACCTCATCAATACCCTTGATCTGGGCGCTCTCAAGAAACAAGTTTGACCACCCGCCAAATCAAAAGATTGCGGAAGTCTTCTTAGTCTCCACGTACAACCCAAAAAATTGAAAGTTTCAAGAGAAGAAAAAGGATATTGGGATTAAGGGAATGTAGTGGTAGAACCTTCACCCACTACTGCACTCGCTGCTACAAATGATCCCAACATGTAGCAGTCCTCATAAAGAGTCTGGACATTTTTTAAATAATGTGAAGCAAACACAGATTTACTCCTCCAAAAGGTTGCGTCCATAATGCTACTAAGGGATCTATTTTGTTTGAACGCTACCGAAGTTGCCACCACTCTAACTTCATTATCACTTAAATGAGAGTGAGCCTCTCTAATTAAAAGTCAAATAAAATATGACAACGCATTTTTCGACATCAGTAAGGTGGTCTTTTTTAACCGAACACCATTAAGCCTCTGAATTGCCTTGCAGCGTTTTGGTTCTATTTAAATCAAAATGATATTTTCATAATAAAATAAATTTTTGAATATACTTACCCGCTGGTTATATAAAAGAGCTGAAGTCCCTGACGCCAGGGCAGAAATTCAAATCTCGCGCTATCGAAGATACGCCAGGTGTACCAACCGCACCCTAGCGGTAGAACAGGTGGAACTACACACCAACTCCAGTTCTTCCATGCCTCATAGCCATACCATAGGTAGTCTCTAGAGGGGAGGAGGGTGGGTGTTAAATTTATATAACCAGCGGGTAAGTATATTCAAAAATTTATTTTATTATGAAAATATCATTTTTGAATATAGAACTTACCCGCTGGTTATATAAAAGAGCTGATTGATACCCCTTGGTGGCGGGTCAGAGACAGCTACATATAGAAAATTCACTTAAGGGTTACATACAATAAACTTAAGCAGTTCTCACCTGATAAGGAAGCTGACAGCAATGATACTCTGCCTCATTTCGTCCGCTATCCTTAAGAGATCCAGTGATCCACTCGGGCTGAAAATCTCTAGGAGCTGTCAAACGGTACAACCACCTATAACATGACAGAACCTCTACCAATACCCTTGTTCCTCCTTAAGAGATCCAGTGATCCACTCGGGCTGAAAATCTCTAGGAGCTGTCAAACGGTACAACCACCTATAACATGACAGAACCTCAACCAATACCCTTGTTCCGGGTGCACTCAAGGAACAAATTGACCACCTAACCAAATCAAAGATTGCGGAAGACTGACGCCCAATCTCCACAAACAACCATAACAAACGAGTTCCAAGAGATAGAAAAGGGGTATTAGGAAAAAAGGGAACGTAGTGGTAGATCATTCACCTACTATCGCATTAGCCGCTATAAAAGGACCCAACGTAAAAAAGTCCTCATAGCGAGTCTGAACATTCTTCAAATAATGGGATGCAAAAACAGACTTACTTCTCCAAAATGTTGTATCCATCAGACTTTGCAGAGAACGGTTCTGTTTAAAGGCCACTGAAGTCGCTACCGCTCTGACTTCATGTGTCTTGACTTTGAGGAGCCTCTGATCCGACTCATCACACTGAGCATGAGCTTCTCGAATCAACAATCTAACGAAAAAAGACAAGGCATTCTTAGACATGGGCATCGAGGGTTTCCGGACTGCACACCACAGAGCGTCTGAGTTACCTCTCAGATTCTTAGTCCTGTCCACATAAAGCCGTAGCGCTCTAACTGGACAGAGAACCCTTTCCAATTCACCGCCAGCCAAATCAGAAAGGTTAGGAATATCGAAGGATTTGGGCCATGGCCGAGAAGGGTTTTCGTTCTTGGCCAGGAACCCCAGTTGCAAAGAACAAATGGCTTTCCCATTCCGAAAACCAATGTTCCTGCTTAAAGCGTGAACTTCACTAACTCTTTTCGCAGTGGCGAGGGTAACTAGAAAAAGGGTTTTCAAGGTTAAGTCCTTAAATGAAGCCGAGTGTAAAGGCTCAAATCTGTCACTCATGAGAAATTTAAGGACAACATCCAAATTCCAGGCGATGGGAGCTGTTTGAATCTTCTTGGTCGTATCAAAAGACCTAAGTAAATCTCGTAGATCTTTATTATTAGAAAGGTCTATGTTCCTGTGTCGAAAAACCGTCGCCAACATACTCCTGTAACCTTTAATAGTCGATGACGAGAAGTTATGCTTAACTTTAAGGACCAAGAAAAAATCTGCTATTTGGGAAAGCGAGGTACTGGAAGAGGAAATCGCGTTAGTTCTACACCATTCCCTGAACAACTCCCACTTGGACTGATACACCTTGATGGTTGAAGACCTTCTTGCCCTTGCAATTGCCTTGGCTGCCTTCTTCGAAAATCCTCTAGCTCTAGCGAGTTTTTCGATAGTCTGAAGGCAGTCAGACGTAGAGCTCGGAGGTTTTGATGATTTCGGGCCAAGTGAGGTTGTCTGAGAAAATCGGGTCTCATGGGAAGGCTTCTCGGAACATCCACCATCCATTCCAGTACCTCTGGAAACCAGCTCCTTGATGGCCAGAACGGAGCTATCAGTGTCATTCTGGTCTCCTCGTGTGAAATGAACTTCTGAATCACTTTGTAAAGGATCTTGAACGGCGGGAAAGCATAAACCTCCATGTGTGACCAGTTCATCAGAAAAGCGTCTATGTGCAAAGCTTCGGGGTCTGGAACCGGAGAGCAGTAACACTCTAGCCGTTTGGTCTTCGCGGTGGCAAAGAGATCCACGAGAGGTCGACCCCATAACCGCCACAGACTCTTGCAGATGTCCGGGTGCAGAATCCATTCTGTGGAGAGAACCTGACCTTTCCTGCTGAGTCTGTCTGCGCTCACATTGTTGACCCCCTGGATGAACCGCGTCAAAAGAGTCACCTTCCTTTCCTCCGCCCAGATGAGGAGCAGTCTTGCAATCTCGTACAGAGGCCAAGAGTGGGTCCCGCCTTGTTTCACAATATAGGCCAGAGCTGTCGTGCTGTCCGCATTGACTTGGACCACCTTGCCCCTGATCTGCTTTTCGAAGCCGATGAGAGCCAGATGAATAGCTAAAAGCTCCTTTTGATTGATGTGGAGAGAGGTTTGCTCCACCGTCCAAGTCCCCGAAAGCTCCTGCTTCTCTAGAGTGGCTCCCCACCCCGAATTGGAGGCGTCGGAACACAACACGAGGTCTGGGTTCCTCTGAAGTAAAGACAAGCCTTCTTTCAGTCTGGGCTCGTTGTCCCACCATTGAAGATGAGACTTGATGGAAGCCGAGATGGGAAAGCAATCCCTGTCGAGGCTGTCCCCTTTCTTCCAATGGCGGTTGAGATGAAACTGAAGAGGACGCAAGTACAACCTCCCCAGGGTCACGAACTTCTCTAACGACGAGAGAGTCCCCAGAAGGCTCATCCAATCTCTGACGGAGCAAAGATCTCTCTTCAGGAACGTTTGGACTTTTAGGAGGGCTGCTTGGATTCTCACCGACGACGGAAAAGCCCAAAACTCCGACTGTGAATCTCCATCCCCAAATAAAGAATCTCCTGGGATGGAATCAGTTGTGATTTTTCCGAGCTCACCAGGAGACCCAGTTCTCTGGAGAGATCCAAAGTCATCTTGAGGTCCTTCTAACAACAATCGGCTGAGGAGGCTCTTATCAGCCAATCGTCCAGATACAGAGAGGCCCTGATTCCCCTCGAATGCAGCATGCTTGCCACGTTCAGCATGATCTTGGTGAACAATAGAGGAGCCGTGCAGAGTCCGAAACAAAGAGCCCTGAACTGGAAGACCTTGTTTCCGTCCATGAACCTCAGATAACGTCTGCAGCTGGGATGAATCGGAAGGTGGAAATAGGCATCCTGAAGATCTAAAGAGACCATCCAATCGTCCTTCCTCACAGCTGCCAGAACTGTTTTCTGAGTCTCCATAATGAACGTCGAGTTCTGGACGTAACCATTTAGCACACTTACGTCCAGAACCGGTCTCCACCCCTCGGAACTCTTGGGTACTAGAAAAAGGCGGTTGTAAAACCCCGGAGACGTAACATCCTGCACTTCCTCTATTGCTTGCTTCTCTAATAAAAGAGACGTCTGCAGAAGCATGGCTTGCTTCTTGGGACCCTCTCTGTATTTGGGCGAAAGATCCACTGGATCTGTGACTAAAGGAGGATTGGTCAGGAAGGGGATCTTGTAGCCTTCCTTTAACACCTGGACGGACCAGGGGTCCGCTCCATTCCTCTCCCAAGCCTCCCAAAAGTGAGTCAACCTGGCACCCACTGCTGTCTGAAGGGAAGGGCAGTCAGACTTTACCTCGGCCGGACTTGCCCCCTCTGCCTCTAGGCTTCCTTCCTTCTGGTTTAAAAGAGCCTCTTCCAGAGGGCTTCCCACGAAAGGACTGAGGTCGAAACCCAGAAGAAGATTCCTTAGGTTTACGAGAGGAGAATGACGGAGGCAAAACTTTCCTAGTTGAATGAGTAACTAAGTTATGTGTGGCCTTCTGCGTGAGAGCAGTAGCCACCTCGCCTACCAATTCCTGCGGAAATAAGGTATTAGACAAAGGTGCGAAAAGAAGGCCCGTTTTCTGGTAGGGAGACACTCCTGCAGAGAGAAAAGAGCACATCGTGACCCTTTTCTTGAGAATTCCAGCTGTAAACAAGGCAGCAAGTTCGTTGGAGCCATCCCTCACACCTTTGTCCAAGCAGGACATCAAATGAACCAAACCACTAGTGTCCGTTTCCGTCATATCAGAGACCCTCTTACTCAAAGCCCCCAAAGCCCAGTCCAAGAAATTAAAAACTTCGAAGGCCCTGAACAGACCTTTAAGCAAATGGTCGAACTCTGGAATGGACCACCAAACCTTCGTCTTCCTTAAGGCAAGACGACGAGAAGCATCTACCAAACTTGAAAAATCCCCTTGGGCAGACGAAGGAAAACTCAAGCCCAACACTTCACCAGTCTCGTACCACACACTAGATTTAGAGGCTAACCTAGCGGGAGGAAAGGCAAAGGCCGTCTTGCCAAAAGATTTCTTGGAGTCCAACCAAGAACCCATTAATTTCAAGGCCCGCTTAGAGGATCGAGAAAGAACCATCTTGGTATAAACTGGAACCTTGGTAGCTTTACCTAAGATGAATTCAGAAGGCGGAGAACGAGGGGCCGTCTTCTGGCAGTGCAGCAACAGCCGCAGCCTGAACCGAAGGAACAACATCTGGATGGTACTGCCTGTCAAGGCCAACATCTGCGTCAATCTGATGGGGAGAAGTAGAAGTAGATTGATGCGAAACACGGACGTGTAGACGATCATCCTCAACCAACAACTGCCTAGACCGCTTCGAATCCGACTGCTGTTGAACAGAAGAACGCTTGAAATCAGAAGGTAACTGTCGAAGATCGCCGAGAGGTCGCGTAAAGTCCGAGGACTGTTGACGCGAACGATCAAAGTAGTCAGGATGTCGACGCTGCGAATCAATGTTTTGACGCGAAGCGTCCAAAAGTTGTTGACGCGGACGATCCACTACTTCAAATCGTTGACGCGTCTCGTCCACTTGTCGACGCCGATGTTCTTCCCCGCGACCAGAATACGAAAACTGGTCAACCAAAACTCTCTGACGCGACTCATCAAAATCAACCTGGCGTTGAACGCTATGACTGGGAGACCGCCTAAGTGATAACTCGTCAAGACCAGAAACCATCGAACGTCTGTGCGATAACTGGTCTGACATCGAACGCCCAGACATAACGCCAACACCTGGTTGATAAGAATCCATCAACGACGAGAGTTGTTTCTTCATAGACATAAGCGCAGACCATTTCGGATCAACAGAACTCCTAGTGGGAAGATTCGCACCAACGTCACCACGCATTTCGGGGGAAGAAAGCCAATCCGATGGAAGAGGGGGTGCATGAATAGTAACCAGGTCCGAATCGGAAGGAATCATATCCACACGAACACGGTGATCTGAACGTTTGGCCGGAGTGCAAGCGCTGGGAGAACGGAAACGTTCCGGTGAACCCCACGAACTACATCCTGGACGCACAGGCGATTCCCGACGCTGTGAAACATCATGCGTCCGTTTAAGCGGTCTTGACGCTCGACGCCAGATCTCACTCCCCGATCCTTCATCGGAAGACGGGGATAACGCATGAACCTCACCTTTCCTACGATGAGGGTGAACGACCTGAGCTACGGCAACAGGAACGTTTGAGGGGACGTCTGCACGATTGATGACGCTTCTCGTTCCCTTAAGCCGTTCGACATTACTTCTCCCATGGGTTCGAGAGCTCGAAAGAGGTCTTAGGCTAGGTGAACGACAAGATCGTGCCGACGCACCCTCCGCAACACTAAACACATTATCAACACTTGTCACAACACCGAGAGAGTCACGATTCTTCGGTACCACATCAGACACTGAAACACTTTCCACAGTTCCGATAGGCTCACGGTTTTTCAATACCTTTAACTCGGAAAAGATAGTATTGCTATCGGCTGCTAAAGACTCAACTTTCTCACCAAGAGACAAAATAGCAGTAAACATGTCTTTCATAGTAGGTTCCTGATCTACCACCACAGGGGAAGGAACAGGATTAGGAACAGGTAAATTAGGTAAGGCTCTATCCACAGATCGGGAAGAACTACGCCTAACTCTATCTCTCTCTAGTCTCCTAACATAACGATCGAAAGTAACAAAATCATCATCAGTTAAGGAAAGACACTCATTACACCTATCATCTAATGAACAAAATTTACCCCTACATTTTACACAAATAGAATGAGGATCAATAGATCCTTTAGGAAGTCGTGTACGACAACCCTCACTAACACACCTACGCTGAGCAGGGGAGGAGTCGGCCATTTTTAAAGATAACGTGAGAGACCGACAAGCAAAAAGTAAGGGAAAAAGCAATAAAGAAAATCTCAAACAAAAAGATTTCAAGATAAGAACCAAGGGAAATTAATCAACGATAGCTTAAACTCAAAAAAGGAACGTTGTACATCACCAAACAACTTCCCAAGAGAGTAAAACACGAGAGCGAACTTCTATATGTCAGTCAGCTATGACGGCAGAGAGAAGAACTGGAGTTGGTGTGTAGTTCCACCCGTTCTACCGCTAGGGTGCGGTTGGTACACCTGGCGTATCTTCGATAGCGCGAGATTTGAATTTCTGCCCTGGCGTCAGGGACTTCAGCTCTTTTATATAACCAGCGGGTAAGTTCTATATTTAAAATTTAAGAGCTCTTACAGGGCACAGGACTCTTTCAATTTCGTTCCCAACAATTTCAGATAGACTGGGAAGTTCAAAAGACTTAGGCCATGGACGAGATGGCCGTTCTCTTTTGGCTAAAAAACCAAGTTGAAGCGAGCATACTGCTTTATTAGGGCAGAAGCCGATATTTATGCTGAAGGCATATACTTCACTAACTCTTTGCGGTAGCCATGCTCATTAAAAAGAGAGTTTTGAGTGTAAGATCTTTGAGTGATGTTGAATTCAACGGCTCAAACCTTTCAGACATAAGGAACTTAAGGACCACGTCCAAATTCCAAGCAGGAGTAGTGATCTCACGCTCCTTGGAAGTCTCAAAAGACTTGAGAAGGTCTTGAAGATCTTTATTATCAGACAGATCTAAATTTCTATGTCTAAAAACTGAAGCTAAAATGCTTCTGTAGCCTTTAATAGTTGAGGCAGAAAGGATGCGATCATTTCTAAGATAAAGTAGAAAGTTTGCAATCTGTGCTACAGTGGCATTGGAAGAGGAAATAGAGGAGGACTTGCACCAGTCTCTAAATACCTCCCATTTGGATTGGTAGATCCTGATGGTAGAGGACCTTCTAGCTCTTGCGATCGCTCTAGCTGCCTCCTTCGAAAACCCACGAGCTCTAGAGAGTCTTTCGATAGAATGAAGGCAGTTAGACGAAGCGCGAGGAGACTTTGATGAAATCTTTTTACAAGAGGCTGACGCAGGAGATCCATCCGTAACGGTAAACTTCTTGAAATGTCCACCGGCCATAGAAGAACCTCTGTGAACCATTCTCTCGACGGCAAGAGGGGAGCAACCAACGTCAACCTGGTCCCTTCGTGAGAAGCGAACTTCTGAAGAACCTTGTCTAGGATCTTGAATGGTGGGAAGGCATAGATGTCTAGGTGAGACCAGTCCAGCAGGAAAGCATCTATGTGGGCGGCCTCTGGATCTAGAACTGGAGAGCAGTAAGTTGGGAGCCTCTTTGTCAGTGAAGTCGCAAATAGATCTATGGTGGGTTGACCCCATGTCATCCATAGCTTCTCGCACACAGTCTTGTGCAACGTCCACTCCATGGAGATGACTTGTCCTCTTCTGCTGAGGCAGTCCGCTAAGACATTCATTTCTCCTTGCACGAATCTCGTCAAAAGAGAGATGTTTCTTGCCTTCTATGGAGATTCTTCTGATCTGTGGACCAAAGACCCGAGCATTCCAGATTGTCCAGTGGCGCTCCCCAACCCAAATCCGATGCATCTGAATACAACACATGGTTTGGGTTCTTGATCGCAAGAGAAAGACCTTCTCGAAGTCTGACGTTGCTGTCCCACCAAGTCAGACATGTCTTGACTGAGTTGGAGATTTGGATAGAGATACTCTCTAAGCCCTTCTCCTTGTTCCAATGGTTTAGGTGAAATTGGAGAGGGCAAAGGTTGAGTCTCCCCAGAGAGATAAATTGCTCCAGCAATGAAAGAGTTCCCAGGAGGCTCGTTCAAACTCTTACTGAGCAACTGTTTTTCTCTTGCAAGTGACGGACTTTTAACAGAGCTTGTTCCATTCTTGTGGGAGACGAAAACGCCCGAAAAATTTGACACTGTATTTCCATCCCCAAATAAAGAATAGTCTGGGATGGAGTACTGTAAGTTACCACTTCTCTACGTTCACTATGAGACCTAGCTCCTTGGTTAGGTCTAATGTCCATTTGAGGTTCTCCAGACAGCAATTTAATGACGACGCCCTGATTAGCCAGTCGTCAAAATAAAGGGAGGCTCTGATCCCTGAAAAATGTAGAAAGCTTGCTACATTTCGCATGAGCCTTGTAAAAACAAGAGGAGCAGGACTGAGGCCGAAGCACAGTGCTCGGAATTGGTACACTACTTTCCCGTCCACAAACCTCAGATATTGTTGAAAGTTTGGATGAATCGGGATGCGGAAGTATGCATCCTGAAGGTCGAGAGAGACCATCCAGTTGCCTTCCCTTACTGCTGCCCAGACAGATTTGGTAGTCTCCATCGTGAACTTTGTCTTGACAATGAACACATTGAGTGCACTTACATCTTAAGTACTTCTGCAGTGAACGTGGCTGCCAGTTCATTGGAGCCCTCCCTTATGGCCTTGTTCATGCATGACATAATTTGTACAGCAATATCATTGTCCGCTGGAGAGACCACCTTCTTACTTAAGGCTCCCAGGGACCAATCCAAAAAATTAAATACTTCAAACGCTCGAAAAACTCCTTTCAGGAGATGGTCTAGCTCTGAAGACCATCATAAAATCTTGGAGCGTCTCATGGCTAGACGACGAGGAGAGTCCAC